>NW_015113471.1:34001-47640 GCF_001443285.1 Poecilia latipinna | reverse complement strand
TTTTTTTTACCTTGTTATTTTGTTAAACCCAAACAATAAACCACAAATTGTTAACATTTAGATTTCTTTAATGTTACTTTAATGCAGTATTGTCTCTAAGCTGTAAGACTTGGCTCACATTTCAACTATAGTTCCCTGGGTTTTCCACAATAATTTGTGGCAAATTGTTTCAATTTCTCATGGCAGAACCAGTGTGACTGTGATAGGTTTGTATGTCGCTTTGCTCACACACACCCTTTGGGTTTTTTTTTTTTTTTCTATGTTTCTCCTGTTAGTTTTAGATCATGGCTTGGCAAAAGAAATAGTCATGTATTTTTTTATTATTATTTTTTTTTATTTTGAGCAGCCTACTTAAAGCAGTCTACTTATTATTATTATTATTTTTTCATAGTCATTATTTTTTAGTTGCTTCTTATAGGACATTTTTACTTCCAAATTAGAAGTCAACAGATACATTTCACACAATTACATGGAGGAGAACCATACTTTCACCCACTTAATCTTTTCATCTAAGATCATGTTGTGCTAAGATCTTATCTTATTTGCTTGTCAGGGTCCTTAAATGGAATAAGTAAAACCCATTTTCTTAGTATAATTTGCTAATAAATTCATTATACAGAGTATATTTCAAAATAAAAAAAATACAGAACTGCAACACCATGCAGCTGAACAAAAATTCACAAAGCTATTTTGAAAATATGCACATAACTGAGAAGAATTGCATTTAAGTCTACTAAAACATGAACTTTCCAACTAAAAGACATTGAATGTCATTGAGTAATCATTTAAAAACTATATTTCTATCCATGTTTTCCATTCATCTTTACTGCCTGAGTAGTTGAAATAAGCCTAAATATATTGTTTAAAAAGAGGTATTAGTGACTTTTAAATGTGTAATATTGCTGGCAACTCTTTTTTCCTTTTCCTGTTGGACATTAAAGTCCACCAAAATTCAAAGCTGAACACCGATTTGGGGAAGTGATGTTTTTCTTTCAGCCACAAGATGGCACAACAAAACCCTAAAATGTCCAAAGTCTTTTTAACTAGATGCATTAAAAGATGTATGAGGCCTTTATGTCTGTGTATGGACGTCAAACAACTGATCTTTAGAGCATTGATTATTTTAGGCCACCATTATCCTTTTTTTATCTTCTGGCATTTTCCTCTGGTTTTGCTCCCTCGGTCTCTGTGCCTCCTTCTCACATTGATTAAACATCTTTTCAGTGCATTCAACTTGTTTCCCTTAAACAACAGGATGGAAAAAAATGTTCACTCTAATTGCTGGAAGTTAAATAAAAACAAACTTGAGTTACCATCAGTGATACCAATAAATACACCGAAGCTAGACTCCCAAAAGACAAAGATCCCCTTGTGGTCCTTATTTGGTCAATTACAAACAGTCTATATCTTTTGATTTCTGGTTTGTTACTGATTAATCAGTGCTAACAGTTCAACATAAACACCACCTGGGCCAAATGCAATCATCTGAGAAGTTCCTAATCAATCCCCATGGTGCTGATTTTTGGTCTAAGGTCATATGTAGACTGAATAATTAGAGCAGTTTTCAGAGCTATGTCAGTTGGAGGCTTCAGGGAGTCAGGAGGATGTATGGGCTCACAGGGAGGAATCAATATAGAAAGGTTTGTCTGATGTGTTTGCACTGCAGGACTTTGTATGTAATTGATAAACTTCTCATTTTAATTGGAGGTTTTTCAATACTGTAAATGATGCTGAATGTGAAAGAACATACTGAGGTTCTTATAGGTGGAAAATTCTACAAAACCTTACCCCTCTAAAAGGTGCTATTAAACTTCATGTTTAATTGCGCTTATGTTTTGTATTGATAAAGATCTGTTCTGCATTTAAATTTCTCCACATTTTATGGATGATTGCATCGCAGATACATTGTTTTGAGAGATTAGCCCAACAAGTAGAAATCCTAATTAGGTTTAAACACAGACAAAATGAATTGTAGGTAATGACCTATCTGTTTCGAATCACAAAAATGAACCCTAAAGAAGCACTTTAAAATATTTTCTACAGTCAAAATAATAACACAGTGTGCTCTCAATATATATATATATATATATATATATATATATATATATATATATATATATATATATATATATATATATATATATATATATATATATATATACTAAATATTTGATTAAGGGAGAATTGGGTTGATTGTCACACTTTTATATTTTAATCAAAAGTTTTTATTTTATTTTATTTATTTTTTATTTATCTTAAATTTATCACATTTCTATGTGTAATAGAAGCCTGGTGAGAAGGATAGATATAGGCTAAATGGGCAGATACCCAGGGCATCATTAGAGAGGGACAGAGTGTCCATGAACTAGTAAAATAGAAAAAAGTGAAATATGTCTTTACTGTCAGTTTTGCTCTGAGAAGGTCTGTTTCTACCTGAATGAATGTAGAGTGGAGTAAGTTTTCCTTGCTTACCTCTAAGTACTGGGAGACTAGGTTACCTGCATTCTGCTGAAAAATAATCATTGTGTGGTTGGTTATACCATTCCAGTGCTGAACACTGTGGTGTTCAGCACAATGAATACGATGCTGAACACTGTGGTGATTATAAAGAAAAAAAGGAAAATATAATCTTGCTACATTGCTATAAATATGTGAAAAGATAAATGTAGTCAATCAATGAATAATGCTAACAATTTAAATATGAACAAATACATTTGAATGCTTAGTTCATAATCATGCAGAAATCTATCAAAAATCCACAGAGCAAGGGATACATTTCTAACCTGAAGTAATGAATGTTCTATGGTAGCAGGTGTTTGATATGGAAAATCACTTGTAATTACTTCCAAAGACCCCAGATAATCAAAATGATCAAAGAAACTCAGCAAAAGCCTCTTCTCCTCTTCTCTACACCATGAGAAAACTAACATTGCTCTATGCTGCATACATATTTGGTTTTCTCCTGAAACTGATGAGACACCTAAAGCATCTTTTCAAACTCTGGGGCATCCAGTCATTAATATGCTGAAAATAAACATAATAAATTTAACTGTGTTTTGCATTCACATTTTTTCATGTCAGCAATCCATTTTTTTGCTTGTTTGTTCCCTATCAGTTTGCACCACTTACCTTCCTCGGGGATGTTTGTTAAGTGTGGAATCTTGGAAAAACTGAACAGGAATCTTAAGGGAAATATCAGCCATGGGCCCTACAGCTAGACGGCATGTTGGGCAAAACCATTTACAAGTGAAAGGCATACAGCTGGATGTGGTTTACACAGAGTAATTGCCTTTGGTTTCAGGGGAATACAGAAATGTTTCTGTACTATAATCAATAAAAGTGCACTGGCTGGATGTCAGCAGCTGTTCCACTCATATGGGGATAAGAATATTAAATAGATTAATTAATGCTCTTCCTATTGTCTGTGGTGCTACGGGGGCTGTGAAACATACATTTCACAGGATTGTTCTTTAGTCGCTCTGTGTTTATTCAGTTCAAGTTATACAGTGAAATGTTTTTCACCACCTATGCGTTCCAAAAAAAAAAAAAAAAAAAAAATTCTCTGGAGGTTTTTAAACAGAAAGAAAAAAAGTTTGTGCACATTAATTATTGTGTACTCTAGTGAAATATCATGCACTATTTTTCATGCTGCTGACAAAAATATAAAAATCATTAATAATCTGAATACTGTTGCAAAAATACACTGGTTTGAAGTTAGAAACAAAGATTTTTGTTTGAGGTGCTTTCTAGGTCTTGCATATAATGACTGGTTCTAATGTCACTTTTATATAAATCCATTTTGTGATTAGTTATTTTCTTGTGTATCTTCAATAACAAAAACAGTATACCATGACAATGGGTTAAATTTGCTGTATTTCTATAGTACAACTAAAGGTTTTCTAATTACTGTATTGTTGTGGCATATGTATCCTTTCTCAGTTCAATAGTTTACCTTACTCATTGGCTGAAGTCCTGAGGAAACTCAGCCGTGGAGGCCTCTATGGAGCTAATCATACAATAGAAACCATAGATCCGAGAGCACACTGGGGCCCACCCATCCGGCATTGCAGGACATATAATGGGCTGCCCAGCGAGACCTGTTGCCACACTCCCTGCTCCAGAGTAAAGCTAGTCGTTCCACTTCCACTCCCTGGGGAAGCCTGGCAGCAGCCAGTGAAGGCACAGTCTAATTTAAGCTGTTTAATCTGTTGAGACATAGAAGTTCCACATAAGGCCAAGGTGCGACAGACTTTGAGGACCAAGTCACCTGCATTGCCAATATTATTTCTCTCCTCTGAGGATTTTCTGGCTGCAGCAGGATAGTGCAAAAAAGATACAAGAGTGAAGATACATTATGACGAAATATGAGTTTGAGAGCTACCAGAGTGCTAGCACATTATAATAAGCACTTTGTCCAATTTTGTCTTCGTGCAAAAACACACTAATTTCTACAGAAATTCTGAAACATCTGGAAGTCAAGCAGAGTAGTATGAGTACATGAATGTGTGGCCTTGTAGTGTTTTGTTTGTTGTAGGTAGTCAACACATGCACTGAGCAGCTTGCTTTACTAGGTGTTCCTACCAGATTCAAATACAGACTAATCTGAATCTTGTAAATGAATATTTTAAATTGGGGCCAAAGTGAATGTTTGAACCAGTCATAATTATCTTAATATTTAGTATTTTATACATGTGACCTTAAACAAAATTTCTATCTTAAAAGTGAGCTTACTTGTTGGACTTGTTCTGAATTCTTGACATTGTAGGAAAAAAAAGAAAAAGGCAATCACAACCATAATGAGAATAACTGTTGCTCATAATTTAAAATATCCAGCAGTGAAATGTGAGTCATCAGCAGGGTATCAACAAAAAGCTCTGCCTTGGCTTAAACTGTCAGACTGCCTCCAGGACATCACTCTGAGTGTTCAAGGTCAGCAGAGCAAAATGTAACTCATATTCATACATTTCTTATTCAATGTCATCATTTTTATTGCTTCTGCTTATGCGACTGTGGCTAAAAGTTGTAAATAAAATGTATTATGTTATCTTTTAATATTTTCTGTTACTTGTTTTGGTCCAATTATTTTCAATATAAACAGTTTTGTTCAAAATAACAGAACACACACATCATAAACCAGATAAGTCAGGGTTTTAGGCAGATATTGTTTTTTTTTTTTTTGTTTGTTTGTTTTTTTTGCATGGCAAATAGTTTTTTACTAGGTTACAGAATGCTTCCAATTTTGTACAGAAGAATGAGATACTGTGCTTGAATAAAGGCAAAACATGAAGGAAGGCGAAACACGATGGGCTGCTGAGCAAAAACAATCTCTAGTTCTTTGAAATGAAAACCAAAAATTGGAAACATCTGGAAGAAAACAGAAAAGTACTATTAGCCATCCCAAATGGCAACGTCTGCAAAGATCAGCTAACCATCAGCTTCAGGTTGATCAAACAGAATCCATAGTTACTTGTGAGTATTGTAACAAGAATTACATATTAGACTGTGTGAAGCGAGTGTATTGACTTGCACAGAAGAGGTTATAATTTGCCAAGCAACGCATTGACTCTCTTAGAGAGAAATTGGAATGAGAAAAGCAAGATTTTTCTTTCTGGGTCTAGTCAGTTTGCCAGACCCCAGGGTTGTTTTTGTATGCCTAGATTTCTTTAGCTTTGGTTATTTCTTCAGTACATAAATCCTGAATCCATGGACCTAAATTTAAACAAAAGAACCAAGATCCCACAATACCCTAATATCACTGCAGTGCTCAAGCTCCTCCGACAATGACTTACAGGTATATTTAGCATTTAGTGGAACCCATTGTTCTATATCTGTAAGGCTTTAAATAATTTTGTTCCAGAAAATGTCAGTGGATATTACACCTAATGTCCCCAATCACACCCAGCAGTTCCTCTGATCACCCAGTTGTACCTTGCTCTTATCTGAGGACTCGAGAGAATTTTGCCGCTGCTTTTCGAGCCCCCACATGATAAACTGGGCCCCTCTGGGAGACAGATTCAGCAGACTCCCCTTGGAGGGTTTTTTTTTTTCCCACCATAGTCACTAATGAGACCCTATTAATAGTCAACGTGTTTCTGTGTTTGACTTAGCGGGATCATGACTCTGCTTGTGTAGTTTTATAATTATTTGATCATCGCTCTTTCTTTTCTGCCTTTTATATTTGTAAATTATTTTGTTAGACATTTTGTAAAAGTACTACAAATGTAGACCAAAACCTTTCCCCTAAATCTATTTATGTTGTAAAGAGGAAAGCTATATCAATTCACAGTCATGACACAGAATAGTAGGAAAGCTAATAACTTGATTGAAAAGAATTATAAAGCTGGAGTATTATGTATTATCAAGGCACATAGTGCCATTTTATAGCACAATAAAGCAACTATACTACCCTTTGTTATTATAAAACTGCTGGATATATCAAACATAGCAAAATATACAAAATAACTTTGCAATTTAATCTGTCTCTGAAGCTCCTCCTCTTTCCGATACTCACCCTTCAGCATATCGTCACAGCAATGTTCCTAAGCCTTTAACATTCTTCTTAGGAGCATTTCACTGAGAAATAGTTCACACAATTACCTCATCAGATGAGCAGTTCCACGAGATGCTTGCTAATTGCTGCAGCCACTAGACTCGATGAGCAGATTGGGGGAGTCGTGAAGGCTGGGTGCTCTGTGAGGCGGCGGCTTGGTTTTCAGACTGCAGCTCCAGGAAGGAGCTGTGTGGAAAAGACGGCGCTAGGTGAGACCAAGTGTTTTGCACCCCCGAATGCTGTCATGGGAGATTAAAGGATTTCTCAAACATATTTGAAAGAATCAAAGCAACACTCCAGGTCCGTGTTTTACCTGGAGAGTTAGTCCCTTTTTATGAGGGAATAACATTATAACATGATGTAAAGCTCAAAAAAGTCTATTTACATAACACAACCATTTTAAATGTTCTACTATACTTTTGTTTTTCTAAAAGTATTGTCAGGATATAAGGTAGCCAAAAGAAAGCAATACAATTTGTTTTATTAATTTAAAAAGCAACGTCAACATGGAAACATCATCAGTTATTCTACAAACATTTGAAGAATCGTTCTCAGGTTGTTGATCTCTCCTTACCAGACAACAAAACTGGATTTTGTGTTTAAACTATTTAAAAACTACAATTTTTCTTGCAACTTTGACTGAGTGGACAGTAATTTTCAAGGATTTATGCCTTGACTTTGACTATTCCATTCTAACATGAAAATGGTTTGATCTAAACCACCTCAATGGTTAAGGTTGCTGTCTCGCTGAAATGTGTACCTCTGCCCTAATCTTTTTTTTTTTTTTTTTTGCTCCCGCTTACATGTTTTATATCATTTTTGACACATATTTACTTTATCCAAAGTCAGAAAAGCTGATTGGCTCTGTGTTCCTACATCATAATTCTGCAATTACTTTGTCTTATTGCGATGACATTGTATTCTGGGAATTGTGCACTGTTAATAACAAGATATTTATTGTTGGTGTTAACTGACCATGTAGACCAATCTGGATTTTATTTTGGAGGAGCAGAGTAAAGGGAATCAATACAATGCCATGCAACTATCTCCTGATTTAAAAAAAAAAGCATTCTGAAAACCATAAATCATTTTCATACTGCTTCACAACTGTGTGCTAATTTGTCTCAGCTCATCACAATAACAAACATAACTGCATGTGAAAAAAATGAAGTGGTGTGAATACTTTGTAACACACTGTAATTTTCACTGACGATAACAAGAAAAGGCATTAAAAGCTGCACAAATACAACACAACAGCGACATACTGTGGTAATATTGCCAGATCGTGTTTATACATTAAAACCAGATGGACTTTTCTATCATTTAAAAAAGCCTGGTTATGTCCTCTTATTCTCTCCCTGTAAAAGTTGGGGTTGCTGCAAGAATGTCAAAGTTGCTGTCCCCCTGCTTTCTCATATGTACCAGAAGCTCATGGTGAAAAATGTGCTCTGGTGTTTCATAATGACTCTCACAGAGTCCAAACCATAGGAAGCGATGGTAGGTACGTAAATGCCTGAAAAGGCCTGCTGTGCACAGACAGGCCAAATGGAGCACAGCATGGCGAAGGACATCTAACGACTCACAGCACTGTATTCCTGTTTGTCTCTTGCACGTCGACCGAGAAAAATCTATAAAAGTGGCCATGCGAAGCAGGATTTTCAGCCTGAACATAGTGTGTGACTGACACTTTATTGAGCAAGCTCTGAAATGCCCTGGTTGACATCTGTTAAGTTCGAGTTACCTAACAGACTTTTTTTTTTTTTTTTTCAAATAAACTCAATGTAAAAGCACAGCACAGATATAGCGCAACTTGTCTTTAAAAGCTGCTCCTGTTAAAAGCTCATCTTCATCAAAGAAACCTCTTTCTCTGTTTCCTTTAAGATGGCACTCAGCTTATTTTGTTTCTTAGCAGTGGCCTCAGTTAAAATTTCAATTAACCTATTTATCCTTTGGTATTCAGCAGATGTTCAAAGCAAACCCAGAAACACTGATTGCCAATACTTCCTATGCCCAGGCCTTTTCCTACAATCTCATTTTTTTTCTCATAAGACTGGTGCGGTATGGTGCTCGACTTTGAAAATGACTGTGCTTTCAGTAGGGATGGGACTGAAGGAATATATATTAAAGTGTTTGTGAGGCAAAGATAAGCGAATTTGAGCAGCATTAACCATAAAAAGAAAAAAAAAACAAAACAGAAATCCCACTGTGTCGAGAAGATAAGGTGTTGAAAAAACATTTTCCTCTATTTTTTGGAACATATTTTCCAAATTTATTGCAATAGACTAAATGTCCTCACACAATGATAGGTGGACCAAATTTCTTTTTTGTTTGTTTGTTTGAATCTTGGAAATTTCCCAAGATATGCGTAGTGCAGCACCTAATTTGGAATGGCATATATTTCACCAATATCAGAAGTTAAATAAATATTAAACTTAATGTGACAAAGTTCTTCCTGCTTGAACTCATGAGCCAACACTACCCTAACATAAGTCATACATAACATACAAATATGCTAAGATATTATCAAATCTGCAATATTTATGTGTGTTAGGATTATCCTTGCATATGATTTTTAGACTGAGTTTTGTTACAATAAAGTAAATCATATTTAATACAAATAATTATTTTTAGAAAGTATTTATAATTTCCACTTTTTAACTTTCCATGTACACTATTTACAATAATGATTATGTTTCTTTACTAATATGTTTATTAAAGTCTCTTTTAAAGATAGAGGTGTCATTCATAATGAGCATAGCACTAGATGGAGCTCTTGTATCGTACTCCTGTGACATCCCTGCCCGTCTTTGTGAGTTGGGGCGCTTGGGGCACATTAGTGACAGTTTTGACAGCTTCAAGCTGAGAAGAGCAGCTCATGATTGACATGCTGATGGACAGACAAACAGTGAAAACCTCAAAAACCAGCTGTCCTTGCCATGTGGCCATCTGTCGCTTCCTGTCTAATTGGAGGATGAGAGCTCTGCATGAAGTGTTGGCCCGCTTGCTTAAGAATTTATTCCCATATGTTTTAAGTAATGTGTTTTTTTGTTGTTGTTTCTATACAATGACAGGATATGAAGCAGAGTCGTTATTAGTGGTGTCAGTACAGAAGTGACTGTCAACAGAGCTGTGTTTCAGCTGAAAATACCTACAATCTATTGACATGTCTGTGGTGAAGATATAACCTGGATCACAGAATCAGATAAAAAGCTGAGTTGCAAGCTTACAGATAAGCCCCTCTGACATTTGGTTCACGTAACTACAGAATTCAGGATTTCACAGGATGCCGTGTTCACCTAGTGTAATGTAAAAAAAAAAAAACGTAGGTTTTTTGCCCTTACTATGACCTGAATCCATATTATGATGGACACATCCATTTAGGCAGCTCGACTATAATCAATACCAGAAAAAGAGATGAATCATGCTGTGCAACAAATCTTCCTCTCTCTCTCTCTCTCTCTCTCTCTCTCTCTCTATATATATATATATATATATATATATATATATATATATATATATATATATATATATATATATATATATATATATATATATATACTTGTACATGACAAGTATGCATAAAATAAAAGATTTGAATGGTCTATTGCACTTGCTTAGCAAGTCATCAAAATAACCTGAATGCCTTCAGATGCCATATATCAATAGAAGATCTCAGTTTTCAGCAGAGGCCCTTCTGTGCCAAAATCTGCCTTATAATTTTTTTTTTTTTTTTACTGTGGACAAGCAAGTAAATCATGAAATGCAGTAGCATTATGTTGCAGTGCATCAGGAATAAAAGCCATCAATCCAAATGGATATTGGTTCAATAGAAAAGAGAAATCTGTGGTATTCAAATGTCACTGAATCTTAATAAATCAAAAGCACTATGGAGATTGTGAGGACCTGCTTCCGGTCAGTACTTCACATTTAGGCTGAGTGAACCGATGTCTGTGAGAACTGAACCCCACTTTGTGACATTTTAAAAGAAAAATAAGAATGATAGTCTTTGCTACCCTCATAGCACAAAGATGCAACATCCCCACTATGTACTTTTTGCTTAAAGAAAAACTCCCCTCATTTCCCTGCCTTCTTCTGCAACGTTTCTGTTATGATCATAGCAGTTAAAATCAAAGGGAAAACACACTTGGTTCTCACAAGGGACACATTGTTTTATCATCGCCTAAGATCACATAGAATGAGGTCAGCTTGAGAAAAGTCCAAGAGAAATTTAAATGGGTCATCATGGTATCTGGTTGCATAGTTTGCATTGTATTAAAGGGCTTCCTTGAGTTGTTTAAGTGCATTGGGGAAATTTGTGTAAGCAAAATAAAAGCCACTGACTTACAAAGTTAACACTGGGTAATATGGAAGATATGCCTATCTTTTGAGATCAATTAGTTTCTGGTTTTCAATCCTAGTACTCATATGAATTCAAAGAGCAATAAAGAGTTCTTCTCATTTACAACATCAAGTGTCTCTTTTTCAGGTTGTCCTATAGAGCTACAATAGTTTACCAACAGTAGAGCTGCAAAACTCCCACCATACTACATTCTATACAGTTCTTACAGTTTAGACATTTGAAACTCATGACATATCTATTTTTAAATCAAAAACAAACATAATATTTGAAACATCTGAGCTGACCACAAACCAGAAGTATTTCATGGAGTGCCACAAAAATGATCCAGATTAAAGCAAAGTCTGAATAACTGCAAGTTGTTGTTTGAAATTCATTAAAAACTTGCTTTATTATTCATAAGCATCATCTCTTTGTAGCACTCACAGGCAAAATGAAGATATTTCAACCTTCAAAGAACATCTAACACATATCTTGCATTAAAAGTGAGGTATGTGGATTGTGTATTATGGTATTCTGATGTTCAAATAAGACAAAATGAAAGTAAACTCAAAGAACTTAGTATCGAGCTGTAATTTATACCTCAGAGATATGAAGCATAGCACTGTGTTTGCAGATGCTTCTTGTTCTTCTACTACTACAACCACTATTCCTGCTACCCCTACTACTACTCCTAGTAATAATTATATAAAATGTATGCTGAAGTTAATATCATCGGTAACACTTTATTTGAAGGGGGGTGAATAAGACTGTCATGACACCGTCATAAAGATGACATAACCCCTGTCATGAACATGAATAAGCTTTCATGAATATTTATGACTCTTGTCATAAAGTGTCATTCGGTAAATTATGACACTTTTAATACAAAGTTGACATGTTTGTTGACGGTGTCATGACAGTCTTATTCACCCCCCTTCAAATAAAGTGTTACCATATCATCTTCCAGATAATTTTGCAGACAGTAATTATGAAATTATATTTTCAGAGTGTTACTATTTTAAGAGTGTACTTAACCTGTGTACTGCTATTATTACTTCTGTTTATACCTGCTTGGCGCCCTGGGGGAACAACCCCGCCGGTGCTCAACCACTGCACTCCAATGGTGCTGGGGGTTGGGGTCATTGGTAGTGGATGCATTAGATTCTGTCATAATATTCACATCCCAAGCATTGGTGGAGGACTGGGATGTCCCCCACAAGATGCCACCCTGGGCGGTTGCCCATGTTGCCCATATCAGGACCTTATGGTACTTTGAAGCTGCCTTATAGGCAGATGATGGTGACATGTTGCAGGAAATAAATTCAACACAGAGGTGTAGAAGATTCAAGATTAGTTTTCTATGAGGCATTGGAGTGAATTTCAAGGCTCACAGAGACGCTATCAGATTCAGAATGAGAAAAAAAAATCGTCATCAGGTAAAGTTCATTAATTGGGAGAACAGTGATTCTTAGTTGTGAGCTCTTTGTGTGAACAGAAACTTAATCTAACCTGTGCTTGGCAGCTGTACAAAGGCATCCACAGAAGGCCACTAATGGTGGCAGGATGAAAAGGTTCCCAAAGCAGGTCACTAAGATTCTGATCTCTGCATTCACTAACAGCAAGAGACATCAACCTGTAAAGACCACCTCCATTGTCAGGAAGATGTCCACCTTGCACATGAAATAAGTGACAAGACTTGTCACCTGGGGAGAATATTGACAGGAAAATAAAAAATATAAAGCTTACAGAAAAAGCCAGACAGTAGATTTAGTTGAAGATGAAAGCTCTGGAGCAAAATGTAGTTTATTGCACCTGCAATGCAAGCTGGGGACTCATCATCACCCGCTGAGTTGTCAGCGAAAAGGTGTGCGGTGTTGAAAAAGTCACAGGCCCCAATGTTCCCCAGGATCAGTCAGTAGTGATGTTTCTAAGATCATCCCTACAGAGTATTCCTGAATAAGAAATGCCCTGCTTATCATGTACAGCAGTGATAGAGGGCTGAAATATAAAATGGCAACAGACATGATAGTAGATCTATCAAGCAGTGCTTACACACAGTGTTGCTTTGTGATATAGATTATACAATTTACAATAGCAAAACAACATAAGCATTTTTTTTTAAACCGAGTTCTTTAATATCTTCATTGGGTGCACATTATAAGTAAGATTTAATTTAAAAGTTTGATTAAAGGATAGAGTTTTTCTGAAAATCAGTTAAAAAGGGGTTAATAATATAAGTATAATGTTATAGTTATCCATTGTGATTTTTGTGAAGATTTGAAGGTATAAAACAACTTACACTAAGTCTAAAATACAGAGTCCTGTCTTGTCAGTAGATATCAATGAATACTGTTGCATTAAAACTCATTAGAGCTCATTTTGAAGAGATGGGGAGTCTTTGGCACCAATCAATTAAGGTCAGTGCTAAGATGATGCCATGCCATAGCTGGAGGGCTCTTAAACTGATGAGTGTCAGCAGCGTTGGTGATCGCTGGAGGGCTAATGTTCACCAGCCCCACCCTGATTCCCCCACTCCTCTCGGATGAGTGCTGCTCTGACAGAAAGAGCTGGAGGAGAAAAAGGGAAATAAAGGCTGACATATCAGCATGTTCTCTACATCTTGTCAGAAGTGTCCTCTTGTGCACCAATCCAATATCTAGAACCCCTTGTTCTCTCTTTTTTTTTTTTTTTTTTTTTTTTTTTTGGAAACTTCCCTCTTTTTTAATTTTTTAAAGTTGTTTTTTGGGAAA
>NW_015113471.1:25315-30859 GCF_001443285.1 Poecilia latipinna | reverse complement strand
TTTTTTTTTTTTTTTTTTTTTTTTTTTTGTTCTGGCAACTTCTCCTACTTTTAAGTTATTCAAGCTAGTTTTGGTGACAATACACTTCATTAGGTCAATGTGTGGAGGGTATAGGTACAAACTACGTACACACTTTTGAATGCTGTTGAGTACAGAGCACATTTGTCTCTTTATACACATTTTTGATCTCAATCAACCCCTTTTAATTCATTGGATCCAGTCAGAGTGACAAAAAGTGAATTGGATGAAGAGGAGGAGCTCAACAAGGGAGTACATTCTATTATTTCAGTAGTTCGTTTGGGTTATGGGATGTTTTTCTTTAGTTTTATTTCAGTCTGTTTCACTCCTCTTGCTCTTGTCCTTTATTTAAACGTTTGTATCCAGACCCTTCAGGATGCTTCCTTCGACAAATCAAGTAATATTTTTCTCCCCCTTTTTATGCGGTAGTACTTTTGTAGGACTTCATCTTGGTGTTCGCAGGCGAATGAGATACACTGTTAAAGATCAGCGGGTTTATCTGAGAGCCATACACACTTTAGCAGGGTTTTAACTCCCGTAGTAATTTGCATCATTTCCTTTAGCAGAGTCTGCCCAGTTCTTACTAACACAAAATACCTCAAGCATCATGTATTGCTAATAGTCAGATTCCTGCTGCGTTCCCAGTAAATTTGTCACTTTACTTTGTCTTTTTCCTGACAAGCAGTGCAATTTGCAGCCGTCCCAATTAAGCCTTATATGTTAATCGGGAACAATAAAGACCACAGAAAAGAAAGTCCAGGAAAGCTAATCAACAGTGCATTTCAGGAAGTTAACTATAAGTTCACTCCACTCTAGATTTAGGCATTAATTATTCTAATGAGAGCAGGGAGAGTATTTTAAGGTCAAACCGAGCTACTGGCAGATACATTGGGACAAGAAGTCATACTGTATGTTAATTAATTCATTCGTCTAAAAGAGCTAATCGCTGCTTTCTGATGACCTTGCCGATTATGTTAGTTTTCGCTCATAACAAGAACGCTTTATTGTGATTTGTTCTGTATTAGCCACCAGAAAAAGCAAATTGCTAATTCTCTGTGAACATCAGTATTTAAATAAAACCCAACTTTTATCATAACATTAAAAAGATGCTAAATATATATTGCTTTATTTCTGTTTCAGATATTCTTTTGTAATTGTACTGGTTTTCTTGGATTTTTTTGTAATGCTATTGACCCAATTTCACTCATCAGACAATACATTTTATTTCGATTAGGTTATTTATATAGCAGTAATTCTCAAGCCACTTTACAAAGTAACTTGAGACGACAAACTGGGATGTAGTTTTGCATTTCATGTAAGGTCATCTGTGAGGTAACCAACCTTGGATATTTTTTAGTTCCCCTAGCCTTCTGATTTTCTTTTTATAAACATGACCAAACAAAGTGAGACCTGCAGAATGTGAAATGCAGAATGGGGATTTTAATACAGTTTTTAAGAGGCTGAGGTCAAAGTTGCTGGGAACAATGAGGACTAGCAACTGTTCTGTACTTATAAATAATCTTCCTCACTGTAAAGTGCCATATTTTAAACTGTATAGATATGAAGTTGTAACTTTTCCCAGATTGAAGTAAAACAACAGTTGCTTTTGATGAGCAGCCTTTGGAGGCTACTTTCCCTCCAGTAAAAGTATTCACTCAGTTTTTTTACTATATAGACAGTCATGGACATCCTTCAAACCCTGAACTAGAATTCTATAGAACTACTATTTCAAAGCTTGCTTGAGTGCAAAAAAAAATAAATAAATAAATAAAAAATCACATTACATGTCATGATCAAGGCAGCAACCGCTTCATTTTCTTAATGACTCACCACTCTGGTTTACGGTTTAATCCGTGCTTCACTGGCAGTGCTTCATCTTTGTTCTGACATATGACAAGCTGAGATATTTTTGATTTGAGAGCACATGCTGGATTTCCCAAAGTAAAGTATTTTCATCTTTAACAAATAAAATGGGAATATTGTTTGTCAAATGAAAAATGATGTTAAGGAGTAGATTTGTTCTCTTCTTGCACAGTAAAAACGACATAAACTCTCATAATTTGTAGGATTGGTGGGTTGTTTTTCTATTTGACTGATAAAAAGATTTATTTTAGTCCAATATTGAACAAGATTCCCCTTTTAGACAGTGAAATGATACACAGACACAAACTATGACTGTACAAGCTGTGTATTTTCACTCTTTCCTCACACTTCACTTTAAAACGCACATTACAACACATATTTGGAACTTGTGAATGTGAACATCTGCACCTCAGCGAGCACTTGGTTGCTTCTGTGGCAAAGGGGAGAAGTGTTTATGAACTTTGTGAACTTGTAAAATGTTAATTTGGACCACTATGCTGTTTACTTCGGTGATTATAACCAAAGAACTAAAAAGAAACAGCTAGCACAGTATGATGTGAGGCTGAGCACCATAACATCAGACTGGTCATTAAAGAACATGTGACTGGAGGAGCAGGCTTTTAAAACATGCCACATTATTTTTTTTTAGGTTTAAAATAAAACCAGACCAACAATTATGTTAAATTAACAATATTTGTACCATTGTGAGTCATAGGATGACCATTCCAAATAAACTCTGATAGAGGTTAGAATCCAGCAGCACAAAGATGTAACTGAAAAAGCAACTTAATGAGAAAAGTGAACCAAGTAATGCATCACAGATGCAACCCAACATTGACGCATTATAACAATGTTCTGTTAGAAGAGATTAGGATAGCAGTCTATTGATTCACACCATGCTATATTATAGAAACAAGCTAGTTTTAAGTCGATATTAAATATTACACAATTTGGCTAGGAATAATTTCAAATTAACTCAAAGATCAGCTGAAAATCTGCAAAAACCACAATGAAAGGAATTCTGTTTGACCAAATTACTCTTTCATGATGGCAACAGCACTAAAGGTCACCACCCTTAAGTAAAACAGCAGCTTTCACAAACATAAGCTGTTTTGGATGAGGCTGACTTCAGGCTGGCTTCACATGAAAAGTCTTGTTTTATAAGTATCTTCCTAAATACCACTACTCAATTAAAAACATCTGACATGTTCCCATGAAAGATCTGGGAACATTACAGGTCTGTTAACGTTCATAACTGTATTGCCACACTGCCTCACCTCATCTGGTAGACATTCTGCATGCTTTGAAGTTTTTCTCTAGGGTGGGGAGAGAGCTGAATGCATTCAGGAGCAAACAGTCAACCTCAAATTCACCTCCAGCACTGCTGTTGCCATTGAGGATAAGTGCTCACACTTTTTGATAGTCTGGAGCCCCACATTTGCAAAAAAAATAAATAAATGAATAAAGATCAAAACAGTTGTGTGTTTCGCTGGAATGGTAATCCTGAGTGGATTTCTTGTGGTGTAACGTGTGTGGGTAAAATCAGATTTCAGAAAAAAAAAAAAAACTTTTGGACATTCATTATTTGCAACATTTTTGCCAGTGTGGTGGGTTGACCCAGAACAACTGGAACCAACATTTAGTTTTATACTTACTAATCAAGAAGCTCTTGTTAGTTTATAAACTGTGGAGTACTTATTACTTTAGACCAACATTTAGCTTTGTACTTGTAATATCGGAGCAAGACCTGGATAAGCTCCTGTTAGTTTATAAATTGTGGAGTGCCTATCAACCCAGAACAAGAATCAAACAAGGAGAACTGACATTTAGCTTTTTTGTTGTTGTTATCCTTACCCTTTTGTCTTTCTTTTGGTGCAGTTGTTTTGTTTGTAAAATGTGATATATAAATAAAACTGCCTACCAGAGTTGTTTGATAGTCCAAATATGCTGATGATATCTCAAATTTAGTTTAAATTTTATGTGAAAAATTTGCAAAAAGGTTTTGCACTGAAGAAAAAGCCTACAATGTAGAGTGTTGTAGTTTGATTTTTCACATCTCTCAGTTTTGTTTTATTTCATTTCTTACAATGCCAGTAAAGACACAGACACAAACTGAATCCCATATTGTCCAATGAAGGACATGGACATTCTCACTTAGGTGTTCTCACTTACTCTGGCTCATATGAAGCTGTTCTCCTGCCACCTTGTTATGTCTTGGACAAACTCCTCAGAAATTAAAATGAAGCTGCCAACATTTTAAGACACTTTGCCCTTAAAATTGTTTGAAAATGCCAAGTTGGCTGCTCCTGCAGCTGGCAAGTATTTGTTTCTGACTAGGAGGTTAAGAGCACAGCCAACAGACTGGGTTATTTTACATGATGATCTCAGGGTTCCATTTCCCCAGACAAAAGGGTATGAAATATAGAGACAGAGCCAAAGAAGACATCTATTAATAATTAGTCACTCAAGCTCTCCTCTGCAGTGAAATATCCTGGTTAAGGCCCAGTGATTAACAAACAGCCGCTTATATTCACTTTGGCTACACCCCACTTTCTGACATTCATCTAGACACTAGTTTGAAATTTCCTCGTAAGTCTGGTTGCACTGGGCCAGTCCATTAGGAAGGCACCAGAGTGGAACATAACATTTTCAGTTTCAATTAAGTCTATGAGGGCATACATAATGCACAGCAGAGGTTTAGTCTCCTCTGAATGCTGAATCTATGAACTTGTGGAGAAATTATGCCACGGTGGTCCAAGGAGCTGACCTGAGTTGACTGTTTCACTTGCATTAAGCTGTTAGATTTGTCAACCTTAAGTGAATTAGTATGTGCTCATTGGAATGTGAAGATAAATCTGAAGTGGACATTAGTATGAGAGAGGGAAGAGCAGCAAGCTACAAAAGAAGGAAAACTGCACCAGACGGAACAAACTGAATTATACTAAAGCTCATCAGGCTAAAGTTGCCTTGCAATATTTTCAGTGTGTGTCACATAATCCTTACCTCAGTCCTATTGGATTTTATTATTAGAATCTTTTGATATTTGTCTTTCTTCCAATTTAGTCAGAGGATCTGTGACATTAAAGTTTGTGTATTTGGTATCAGTGCTTGAATCAATACAGGGCACGTACCTTTTACTTTACAATTAAAAACTCGAAAACGCTGCAATGAACAGCATTTGTATTTCACATGGGTGTTGGTATTTAAGGAGTCACAGCTTTCTGTACTGGGAAAGTTCTCTTCCAAGGCATCAATATATATTTGCAAGTGGAGAAAAACAACTTCTAATCATCACAAAGACACCAAGGTTTTTATACGCCCCCTAAATTACTCCAGACCTCAAAGGATTCACTGCTACTAATCAGACACCTGCATAATTTTAGGCAGGTGGCTTTCCTGCTGTTGATTAATATATTGATGGTGGAAAATACATATTCAAAACTTCATGAAAAGAGTCTAAGATAATGTACCCTCAGGTGGTAGCAAGTGTGACTTTACTACTAGTATTTGAGTCTCTATGTTTATTTGTTTAAGCATTAAAAGTGATCAAATTTAAACAAAAATATAAATCATGGTGTCTCATATTGTCTCATGTTGTGTGCTAAAGAGCATAAACAACAACATGAGACACAGTTTCTCATGGATCTACAACTGTAACAATCA
>NW_015113471.1:0-22181 GCF_001443285.1 Poecilia latipinna | reverse complement strand
GATGTTTTGCAACATCTGATATGGACCTTAGTAATCCAGTTGACATCACAAGTATGTGAATTACTTGTGACTGCCAGGTTTAAAGCACAACTCCTTCATCCAATTCATCACCTGTCCAGGGAGTTCTTTAGCCAGAGCTAAGAACTGAACTGAAAATCTGCAGGGTCATAAACATACGTGCAGAAAGAGTGTGCATATATTCATAAGTAAATATGTGAGTTGCTGATTACTCTTACCAAAGAAGATTGAATTTAAAATTGGAATTACAGTAAATTTAACAAAGTAGTTAAGAGTCTGTACACATACTTTAGATGCAGCTAGGACTTCCAGGTTTTGTAGTTTTCAGGCTTTTTCCAAACAACAGGTACTTTATTTTATTTTTTTTACAGATTTGTACAAGACAAGTGTTGCATTAAAGATGGGGAAACATATAGTTTTTTAAATAATCTACTGTGGTCCTATTTTTTAGACAAATCCGTTAACATCCCAGGGTTGTGTTTATGTTTTCTATGCACTGCACATGGAATTGATTTGAATGACTACCCGTTTGCAACTGCCAATTCTTAGCTAACTCAGAACGCAATCATGAGAAAATATCCTGAAGAGGACAGTCACTAATGATAAGTCTGTCTTGATACGATGTCTTACATGAGTGGCCACGTTAATTACAATATGGCTTCTAACCTGATTTTGGACCTTTTTTACACTTTGAGGTGGTACTTAATCCCAATCTTTAATTGAAGGAAGATAGATGTAAGGATTTTCAAAATGTGCCAAAAATGTTTGTTTTTTTTTCCTTCTTTTTCTTAAATAACAATGATTGGCTCTTTTTTTAAGTTTGATTGCCAAAATAATCATCATTCCATTCCATTATTTTCCATTATTTTAAGCTTAATGTTTATAATGTGATTTGTTCTTGGTCTTAGACTGAACCATGTCTTGGATGTAAAAAAAAAAAAAAAAAACGGTTTGTCTTTTTCTCAAAGCGATCCTCGTTTTGATATCTGATGGTCCACAGACAGAATAGACCCAACAACAGTATGAACAGGCTATGGGCCAACTAACCACCCATGGCAGGCTCTCAGTGTTTGTATTTATGTCTTCAGTCAGCCCAGAGAGGCCAAGTGTGGCCAAACGCCTGCCTCGACCAGAGCAAATGAGACAAGACAGAACAGGCCATTTTCTCCACCCCCCTCTGGTTAAACTCCCTATTTTCACACAATTTGCTTTAGAATTGCTTTGTCTCTCAGTATGAACAACATCCTGATGGCACAGTGAGGGAGTGGGTGAAAGCCAGACATGAGGAAGAAGTAGGCAGGCATGGGTGATCGAGTCAAATGGTAGGCCAAAGAGAAGAAGCTGATACATTTCCAAAGGCTTAGTCAAGGTTTAGTGGCTCCAAGAACAAACTATTTCTTGAAACACATAGATAAAATTTGGTATCCCATGTATTTATTTTTCCCTGCTGTTGTTTACTCAGTTTAATCAAAGCCAGGTTGAATGTTCTTCTCCTTTCATGTCTCAAAGGTATGTGTGACCTTCCTTTGACCTTTCACTGAGCCTGAGTGGGCACTGGCTGCATTTTAGCTCTGCAAGTTGAGCAGTTTTCCCTCAGATTTCCCCCAGGTCCAGTTCACTACCAGAGGATTACAGGGTCAAATACACTGACTTTATTTCACACCTAGACCGAATGTCCTGAGGGCTAAATTGTTATGAGCTCTCCAACCAGTATATTACTCAGATTGCAGATAATGATGGCCGAATAAGCACTGGTAGGGGCCATTTTTACTCATTTTGCCATTGTACAATCATGACCCTTAACTATCATGACAATTAAAAATGTACCCCATATTTATTGGCATAATTTGAATTTGTTTATAGCATGCATCATGCATTAGATTCTCTTTTTTATCAGGTTTTTAAATATGAACATTACAGTCTGATGTACTGGAGTTCACAACAATAACTTCTCTTAAAATCAGTAGTATTTACTACTGTATATATGCTTCTTTAGGTTTAGCATAAGTCATTTTTTCAATATTTAAAGATTTTCTGCTGAATAATAAAAAATGTAAAATATAAAGGGGAATATTCAGAACTACACTATTTTTTCAGTTATTTTTCTAGGGAATTAAAACCAGCATATAAGAATAATATTTTATGTAGGTGCTGGTTGTGCAGTGGTAATGTATGGCTTTTACAGTTAGACATAAATATTGTTGCAAAGTTGGGCTGCAGAATTTTGCTGTCAACAATTATTTTCCCCATATAGACTCTGCATTTATAGTTTGGCAAAGAGAAATAGAATAGGTACAGAAAGTAGTTATTAAATACTGATTTGATTTATTAAAGAAAACTGCAACGTAATAAAACCTGGCTTTATAAACAAATTGAATTGTCATCCTTGCTAAATCATAAATTACCTGTGATGAACCAGATTTTTTATGTTTATGTTCAGTTTCATTCACAATACAAATGTCTGATTACTTCTTCACCTTCAACTTGAGGAAATCAACGTTCTTTACTGCTATTCCACTTTTAAATGATATGAAGTGCTTGTTTTTCAGCACTGACAGCACTCTGAAATAAAACATGATTAGAACTAAAGGTTAAGAACATGAAGAAATAAATGATAAGTTATAGCAAGAAATTCACTGAAAAATATGGATAATTATTTTAGAATATTTACAAAAAGTCTGATAGTAAATAGAACTAAAGTGAATAACTTGAGTGGCACCATATAACGGCGTACTGGACAGGTAAAGTTCTCTATCTGCTGATGTTCATACCCTCTATTCAGGACATTCAAGCGTTTTGGAAATTTACTTTTCCTTTCACTTCTCAAATAGGCAGCGCTCTGTGTTGGTCTAACATTTAAGATTTTTGTAGAACAAACTGAAGTTTGTATTAAGTACATGGACAAATGTGAAGAGGTAAAAGAGGTATGAAAACCCCTGTAAGGTTGTTTTACTGCTGTAAAAACATGGATATTGAGCTTTAGCTCAAATTCCTTTGTTAAGTCCTGCTTCTATCGAATGTTTACCAACCTGCTTTTTGAACCAATGTCTACTTCTGACTGCACCTGTTTTGGAAAGGTATAAAAGATTTATTTATCTGATGGACTGTGAAGGCTGAGAGCCTCTTTCTACCAAGTTTAGGAATGTGGGAGACCTCATAAATAAAAGCTGTCTGACAGTCATTGGATCTTTATTTAGACTAACTTGAGAGGCAAATATTTGCTGCTTATTTGTGTTTTCTCTTGGCTGCACAACTTCTAAAAACCCAGACTATGACAAACATATTGGAATGCATAGGCCTATATAATTTAAAGAAATAAAATACTCTCGAAAGGAGAAAGACATTTACAAAAATGCAGCTGTGCAAACCGTTTGATGGAGAGATAACGCCATCCATCCCAAAAATGAAATCAGACAGCACCTCTGTGTAGGACATTCATGGAGACATATTAGCTGCTCCAGTTTCTTTTCTAATCTGTTTTCTCTGAAATATATTCACAGTTTTCTGTTGCTTTTTTGCACATTTAAGATTATATCAAAATAACTGTAAAACCTGGTCTACCATTAATATTGTTTCAGCCACTCACCACTTCATGTTGTGCATCATTCACTACAAAATCATTATTCTGTGCATCTTGCACTAACTTTTGTGTTTCTTTTCTCTCCAAGATTTTCAACCCCACCTCAACCTAATGTAATTGGTTCCTCTTTCTTCTTTTTTTTTTTTTTTCAAATTGGGAGGGACAGCTCACATATCTCCTCTAACTATCAGACATAACCAAGTCTGACCTGTCACTGTCTATGAGGTGCCATATCTGTGCAGGGCGGTTGTGTGGCAGCGCTGATGCCTTTATTTATGGGTTAGAAGGGAAAAAAAAAAAGAAAAAGAAAAAAACACACATTATGACCAACGGCCGGGTCAGCCTGGAACAGAACGGCCATTTGGGAATCCTCCCAAGCCTCTTGAGAGCCAACCTCTGCTGTTATCTAAATAAATTAGTTTTGAGGGAGTTTACTTCAAACAGCTCCTCAAAGCATGCTAGTTTGTTTTTGCATAGCAAGTTTTCTAAGTGGATGACACCACCTCTAAGGAAAACCTGCAAAGGGTTATCAAAGGACAGCTGCAGAGGCCTCTGACCTACATAACATAACTGCCTCCTAGCCTGTGACTCAGTTGTTTTGAGATTTTGTCTGTGTGCGTGTCTGCGTGTGTGTGTGTGTGTGTGTAGGAGTGTGTGTGTGTGTGTTGGCATTGAAATACTGGAAGGGACTAAGTTGAAAAACTGAAATGGCTTTATACTGAAAATTAAACTGGCTCTGCATTGGTCACTGGATCATTGTAGATATCAAAGCAACCTGGAAAAGAACTGCATATGGTTTTTGCATAGCTTGTTGTTTATTGCTGTTGTTGCTATGCAATTATGCTTCTGGGTGGTTTAAGGAACTCTAACTAAAAAATACCTTAATGAAAACTAGCAGATGTTACTCTTATTACCGCCCTAAGAAAAATGCTGCCCACCCCATTGCCCCCCTGTGTCAGAATGAAACACTCATTCCTTCTAACTCGTCGTATGCCGCCACACAAAATGAACACATAAAACACTGTAACAGACACCAACATGCTAAATATGGATAACAAATTATATTAGCAGCCTACATTGACACATTATCAAATAGTATTTTAATAAGCTGCAAGGGTCCTTTTTACAGGCCTCCCATTAAAGGCTTATTGACCAGCAGGATATTATAATATTTTTAATTTAATGTCTGATGAGCTTTATATATGAAAGGCAGAGAAAAGCAGCAATGCTGTTTTCATTCATTAGCAATTAGCAGTGCGTTCCTTCTGTGTATGTAAACAGCACACAGTAGTGAGATTATGCTCAACAACATCTTGCAATGAATAATTGATTCCTAGCTGTTTGGTTTGGAAAGGCACAAGTTGCCGGGCCAACCAGTACACCGTTTTTGTCTATTTGTTGGATACAAACACAAACCGATGTCAAGAATGCGATAAGGCTCTCTAATTGACCTTGTCTAGTCAGACACTTGGTTCTGTCTATTTTCTACAATTCTGCTTTTCTTTTGAACACACACAGCTCTATACGCATTAACGGTAATACGTGTTGAAGTCAAACAGAAGCAGAGATGGAGTAATATTCAAATATCTAAAAGGTGTTAAGTGGTTATGGGGATTCTTATACATCGCAGAAATAATGTACTTTGATCAGATATCATGGCTGCAGAAATGAAATACTTCATGCAGGGTTATTCAGTTTTTCTTTGATTCAGTTCTATGTCAGTCAATTTTTGGACACTTCACTGAGAAAATACAACTTATTCACCTTCAAGCTGATATAGAGCTCTTCTCTAAGTTGAAGTCAAACATAGGAAATTTAGCAGAATGTGCTCACTATTAGCCCGTTTAATAGAGTGGTATGAAAAAGTGTTCCTCTCTGTGAACCCCACCTACGACCGGGTCATTTTGGGCTGCTGCAGGACCGGCCCGTGACGCGTCCTACCACTGATGCTGCAGTATTTCACCTGTGATCCTGATAATTGAAACAAGTACATGGGAAGTAAAATAGATGTTAACATTGATGAGAGAAAATCAGTTTGTCCTCTTGATTTTTTCTACAATTTATTTTTTTGATAAATGTGTATTTTTATGGTCAAAATGTGCAAGTTTATGCATTGTCTTTCAAAATTTACCAAATAAGTGGTAGTGCATGCCCATTGCTACCTCTCTTTATCTTTCTAATTTGAGCTATAGCTGTGTCATAGAAATCAACTGAAAATAAATCAAACAGCAAACTAAATGGAATGTTTTGAAATGTATGTCCAAATAACATACACAGTGTTCCTCTTCTTGAATATTTCAGTACACCTCACTTTTTTTCTACCCCAAACATTGTTTCTATGATGTGCTGCAACCCACTCTTACCAAACATAGGAATCAAAGTCCAGGACTATTGGTGTGTAGGCGGTGAGACGGTGGCTTTGCCTTTTGCTCACAGCAACATCAGACTCTGACAGCAGATGGACCAGATGACTTTGAGTCATATATATATTCACTTTTTTTTATGTTTCTGACAGGTCTCCTGTCACTCAAATGAAAAATAAAATATTTTTAATGTAACTTGAGAACCTGCCTTTATTTGTTTGTTTAACTGGGAGATTATTAATACTTAGAAATATTACATGGGATTTTACATGTGTAAATGTACATTCCATAGTTATTAGAGATGAATTCTGGTTACTGATGCTGTTGAAAACAATGTAAGGTACTTCTTGTGCAAAGCTTTAAGAAATAGAGATATGATGGTGCGGCTCCACTATACTTTCATTTTTTAAACTCTACTTTTTCTAAAGTTGTTAGTTTAACAGAAAGACTACTTTGAAGGCATGCATAAAAAAAGCTTTTTCTGTCAAGCAGACTCAGTAGTAGTCATACTTTTATCAAGGTTTTTTGTGCACATTTTGAAGAATCACATTTGAAAAGGCAAATTTTCTCAAAAATGGCAAAATGGCAAATTTTCTCAAAACAGTTTTTATGCTAGCTTGAGGCGGTGTTTGGCTTTACCTGTGAGAGGCCCAACAAACTGGGATGGAAGTGGTGGAGCTGGAGCTTTCATTAAATTCATATTTTTTTGTCTTTGACTGATTTTTTTAAATAGTAACAGGAAAATCTGAAGGCTTACAGGGTTACAATTCACACACTTAACTAATTGGTGGAGATGCAGACATTTTCAACTTTACACAAAAAGTAGATCACAGCAGCAACTAAATTGACCAATAATAATAATAAATATAATCTAAATAACATCTCTGACCAGGACTACATGCATCTACATGCATCTCATTATCTGAGAGCTGACAGCGTGTTGAATAGTTATGTACAGGATGCATCTGCTGCAGAGGGAGCACATTCTCCTTCATCCACACATTTGCTGACCTCTGATCACTTCAATTTAAGATTAATTTCAAAATTTTGACCTTTTTGGCCTATTTGATTTTTATGTATTTTTATGCCCTCTGCTGAGCTTGTACACACTGTTTTTTTAACATTGGTGAATCTATGGTGAGGTTCTATTTACTCCTCGTCAACCACCTTGCCACCTTTTTATTTGAAGGAATTTCCATTTATTTATTTACAAATTGGACCTGTTGCCTAATTGTTTCTCATCCATTAAGTTTTTTGTACTAGACTTCTCTGTGGTCATTAATAAAATTGTTTTTAATTAAAAATAACTTAATAAAACAAAAACAAAAACAAATGTATTAGAATGATTAACAATCCCATTTATAACATGTCTATGGGATTATATAATACAATTTAATGGTATTTTAAGTAATGGAATGGGGTGTATTACCATTCAAATCAGAGCAATTTCTCTAAGTGGCTTAATTTGCAGCAATACTTTATCCTAAATGATTATGTGGCAACATCTAGCTATATTTGCAGCAATCCCTCAAATTGAGCATGCTTGTGGGTACAGTGGAAAGTAATATATTACACAGTGTAATACTGCATATAAAAAAAATAAAATAAAATAAAAAAAAAAGAAAAACATCTTATTAGCTCTTCTGAGTAGACATCATATATTGGAGTCACATACACACACTTCCATACTACATAGTAGAATCTTAAACAACAAATCCTAGATTCTCAAGGTGCATATCCATTTAGTTTTTCTGAACTGACTCACTGGGTAAATACCTCCGGCGGTAGCTGTACTTGCAAAAGTCATGTGCTAAATTACCAAATCTGTAAATATGCAAAATGGTGAAGGCATAACAAAAGTTTTCAGAGAAATTGTTTTGAGAAAAAAATCAGTTTGCAATTGAAGGGCCTTGAAATTTTCCTTAAGCTCTTCAGGGTTGTTTCTGTGAATGCACTTAATGAAATCTCCCATATCTTTATGGCAGTAAGCTAATTAGTGAACAAAAAAATGCTACATGGAAAATTGCAAGCTGTTAAACGGCGGATAAAAGCTGGAAAGTTCCAGCTTTAATATTCATTTTAAGATGCATCCTGATACCACACATCTAAAGTGCAAACATTTACCGTTTACTACAAATCTGTGATAAGATCGATGCAGTAAATAAGGTAAGCTAAGCTATGTTATAGTTGTGTAGCACCCTTGTTATATCAAAAGAGTATAAGTCTAAAGCACCTGAAAACATATTTAGCCAATTATCTCTTGCACTTAGTTTTTGGCCATTCTGCACTGTTTTATAGAAACCATTCTGGTTGGTAGTTTGGAAACATAAGTAACAATGAAAAAGCTTGTCACCTTCAGGTTTACAAACACAAGATGTGAATCCAGGAACTGAAAAGTTATTTATGAATATAGTAGGTCTCTTGTGTTAGTGGGTTATTAATTAGCGAGCTTACAGAATAAAAAAGAAGAAGTAGCCTGAGATGAGATTTTTGCCTTCCAGTGAATCTTTGGCTTTGATCTTACTGGTCTAAAACATGTTGAATGGATACAGATGTTATGTCCTACTGAGAGCAAAACTTTCTCTATTCATTTTTCGGATTACAAATCCCCTTCTCAAAGCTTCAGGTTCCTTTGATGCTTTAAAAATGAAGAAAAGCCCTTAGGTGTGCCTGAGTGACGCAATGTCAAGCTGTTCTTCCTCCTGTCAGTGGGAACAAAACAAATGGGGAAATCAGGCTTCAAACAAAACTTAGATAGGGACCTTACACATATCCAGGTGTATGGATGAGTAAAGATGGCAGATGCTCAGGGGTGTTTTCCATTCTTTCCCACTATCTTCCCCATCTACCTCTGACGCTGTGTTCATTAATCAGCCCTTTATTAAACAAAGGGAGGCTCTGCCACTGCCCGAAAGCCACATTGATAATCGTGACATAAAGACAGAGTATTTATCCTCTGTACCCTCTGGTCCTACAAAGCTTTCTGCATGGTAATGGAGGAAGAGGCTTCTGTGGTATATGAAGACTGATTGAAAATACTCACATTTGTAAATATTGCATACAGTTCTGTTTTATGGCCTTTGAGGGGTTGTGCCTCAGAAAGCTGAACATCTGTTGCCAAGTTCAGAGAAAGTTGATGAGCATGGACGAAATGAATAGTGAGCTGAATTATCCACTGTGGAGAGACTCTGCAATTTAATTACTGCTGTTTGACACTGGCGTTTTTTAAAGGACACAAGCAATTTTGAGATCCATTGTCTAAGTACTCGCAGGAAGAACAATTCAGCCAAGCAGGGCAATAAAGCATCTCACAGCAGGGAAATCTGGGCCAGGATGTACTTTCTTGGAACAACAGGCAATTTAGAAGTTTGAGTTTACCACTCTGTGGCAGAGGCAGTGAAGTAGGAGAGAAGCAGTGTGTATGGGTTTGATGTGTATAACAATGACAATGAGCCGTCGGACTGGAAAGCAGCCCTTAATAGGTACCTGTCTGCCCCAGGGACCACACTCGCCTCACATTGGTCATCCATTCACAAGACAGCGCTGCATTCTCCTAACCGCCAATCAGCCAATTACAGGTTCCATAACAGGAGACCTGCTGGCAGAAAGGCAGTCTTTACAAGCCCTGCGTCTCAGGCAGAGGAGACGACCCTGCCATGGAATCATAATCATGATGAATATGGCCGCAGGTTTACGGGAATGCCACTTTTCCCTGTAATGTGAGCTGGGTGTGAAATGGCCTTCCGTGGTGACCAAACAGTGTGACCTTCTGTGAACCACTGGAAAACAATATAAAATATAGCGGGAGGGTTGAGAAGTGCAGGCAAAAAAATGCTAATCTGGATGTTGTAAACAGTTATAGGTACTGGATGAAAGGGGATGTTGCCACACACTGGCTGCTAATGAAGCCAAGCATGTGGGAGACAATAGCCTCTAAAATGGCATAGGGAGGGAATAATATGCTGTCTCTGGTCTAGTGCTAGCCTTTTATAAAGTCGCCCCAGTCTGTTTTATTCTGCTGTTATTATCTTCCCATTTCAATTAGGTCTAAGTAGAGTGTGATTACTATCAGTCTTCTACTTTTTTGCTGGCATTGACAATAATTTTACTGCTCATTACAGTGTCCTACTATACCACTTAAAGTTTTCTTTAAAGGTTTGTGTGGCACAAGTGGTCTTTAATTTTGGACTTCTGCACTGAGGACTGTCATGTCTGCATATGTCCAATTGTGCTACAACTGAACTCTTCACATGTTGCAATAAGCCTTAATGCATTTTAAAATGATTTTTTTTTTTTTTTTTGTGACAGAGCAAAAGAAAGTGGTGCATGATTATGGGGTTAATTTCTCTTTTGAGAGACTGAAATGTTTTTCGATTCTTCCTTAGAAAATGGCTCAAACAGTTTAATGGATTTAAGCAGTTTGAGCTCGAACAGATTTAATGAAGAGTTTCTGCAGTCATATAATCCTAGAACAGATTATCTGATGGAATTACAGCTCAACTTAGATTGTGCCATTCAATGACATGGATAGGCTTCTATTTAAATCTTTATTTAAATTTTGTTGTTACTCCAGATGTATATTTAGGACATTGCCCTGCTGGATGAAAATGAACATTTTGCAGCCTGTCTGTAGTTATTGCCTGACCATGCTTCTGTCAGTCAGCTTGTACCTTTCCCGGCACAAGCTGAGAAATAGCATCAATGTCACAATCTTCACTGACATTTTACAATGTGAATATGGGTTTTACTTATTAGCTGGTGAAGTGATTCTAACACAAAATCTATTTCATTTTCAAAAAGGTCATTTCAACATGACTTTTTAAGCATAGCTTTTTTTAAAATTCTCTTTTTGTTAAATCTGCACAAGAAATGTAGGGTTGCAAAAGTAGAATATGTTGGTAACACTTTATTTGAAGGGGGGTGAATAAGACTGACATGACACTGTCATAAACACATGTCATGAACATGAATAAGCCTTCATGAATATTTGTATGACTGTTATCATAAAGTGTCATTCGGTAAATTATGACACTTTTAATACAAAGTTACATTATTCAAAATGTCTTTGTTATGACAACTTGACATTAACCAAGAAATCATTACTGGTATAAATTTGTTATAAAAGTATTAATGATTGCACTTTAAAAATTAGGTAACTTTATGTTATTAAAGGTAAAGTTTAAACAGTAATGATTAAAAGTAAAAGTGTCATGATTTACCGAATGACGCTTTATGACAACAGTCATAAATATTCATGAAGGCTTATTCATATTCATGACATGTGTTATGTCATGTTTATGACAGTGTCATGACAGTCTTATTCACCCCCCTTCAAATAAAGTGTTACCAATATGTTTGGTTTCTTGGTACTAGAAATAAAGCTTTGCACAGAAGTCCATTTTTGTCAAGGCTCACAGATAAAAAGTGGGAAACCGTTTGTGAATCTAGTGCACTGTGGCACTGAAGGAATCCTGGCTCTATCTATATTCTTTACTGCTTAAAACAACTTCCTTGCTTGATATTTTTGCTTGAGCAGTTTTTAATACACTTGGTGGACTTGCCAACATACCCGAAAGAGATGAAAACAGCAGATAGCTATACTATCAGCACAGAGGGTGTATCCCTTGGTCAATGTTAACAGAGCAAGGCAGAGACATCCTGGACCACTGCTGACTCAAATAAAGACTTTTGACCTTTCTCTATCTAAATCAGATATAACACATGATAAAACATTATGCGTATTACAAACTACTTGTTTGGCCACATTAATGTATCCCTAGTAAAGAATAGTGCTACACCTTTACCAATGTCAGTGAGTTGTATCTCTTCACTGTTAAATACATTTGTATTTGTAGCCATTAGTTTGAGTTTTGGTTACGTTTTTTCAGTAATTTGAAAGTTTGTATTAACTCACTTATCAGTGAGGGCTTTATCTAAATCAAACATAACTTAGGCCATTTCATATGTATTATAACTGTGTTGATGAATATTCAAAATGTGTTTTTGTTGCAAAATAAAAAAATAAAAAAATAAATAAAAACATGTATTAGTAATTCTTATTCACTTTTTTATCCATTTATCCATTATTGTGTGTGGGGGTATTAACACGTCTTAAAATGGAGGCGGAAATGATATAGGATTTTTTTTTATATATATATATATATATATATATTAATCTGTGGTATTTTTTTCATCCTTTCAGGCTGCTCCATAGCTTCAGTTTTTGTTTTGTTTTTTTTCATTCTGTTTACTTATGTCCTATTCTCTGTGCTCACAACCGCAATATCTTATTGTTGAATTCCCAATAAAGCTGCTCTCATTCACACTTTTGTATGTCTTCAGAAATAAGATAACATCTGAAATTTTGATTGAAAAGTAGTCCGTTGAAATTACATTTTTAATCCCAGTCACTTTCATGGCACTGATATGCTAATATGCTCCACTTTAATAAAATTGTGATTGTTTTATTTAGAAGAGTGACTTTTGATGAAATCCCCACACATAAATTAAAGACATATATTTGCTTGCATTTTCAGATAGTCTTACATGCACAATGACTGAATAAGAAGTTACAAATAACAGACTTTCTCAAATATGTTTCAACATCCTGATGCTTTATTTATTTATTCATTCTTCAGGTCAATGTGAAAAGCAGGTCCGGAAGGAGTTTTGGATTCACTCTGTAGCTTCAGCATACTTTTGCATGTTGAATGCCCAACCACACACACAGGCACAAGTTAAATGAAGATTTTGTTTGGTGATAGCATGAGCGTTCAGTGTTTTACAAGAGGTGTTCCTTTTATTGATGAGTGGTTCAAGCAAAGATTGAAAGTCCTACACAAAAGAAAGTGTGACAGCAGAGTGCAGACATAACAGACAGCTAGCTAAGTCAGAGCTGGGGATTTTAAGGGCTCTGGAAACATTGGTTAGATGTCCTAAACGGACAATAAATGAAAAAAAAAAAAAAAAAAAAAAAAAACATATCTGGATGATGATAATTTACCAGAAAAATAACGAAAAATGTTTTTTTTTTAAAATTTTTATTTAGATTGTTGTTCTTCTCCTGCTTAAGTAAACTCCCTTATGCGTGTATAATTACTCTTCTTTCCAGAGTCTGATACAGACTGCGGAGTGTTTAAGTGGACATTAATCTAGTATTGGAAATGACCATTTGAAATGGAATGTTGGCACAAAGATACTTTTTTTTTTTAATTCTAATAAGGTAAGTCTAACTAGAGTAAAAAGTCACACCTCATAAAACCCAATGCTGGAGATAATAGTGCGTATGAAGCATTAATATCAGAATTTAATGTCCTAATACAATGCAGCCCTACTATTATTTACTGAAGTCAAATGTAAAGTTGTTCTGTTTGTGGGGAACAAATGGCTGTTCCAGGGATTACAGCTTTAATTAAAATTATCTTAGTAAACATACAGCGAAATACAAGAACTTGTACATTTTGCATTTTTTCCCCATTGTCTTCTTTCTGACAGGAAATTAGTCATAGTAAGATAATATAAAGTTTTAGAGAGCCTAATTAAAGCCACAACTATGCCTATTTCAAGTTTGCTCATTAAAGTGCAAACTCATTTGAACATGTCTGTGCACTTTAAAGCAATTTAAGGGTTGGAAGGCCAGTCCAATGCAGGTACATGACAGAAACATCTGAACCTATCGAATGTTAGCATGAATTCACATGAGCAAAGACTGTCGTGTCATTTGCATTTGCTGAGTGTGCATACAAACTGCGGTGAAAAATCGGGAGCTCTTCAAATGAGAGCAGTGTAAGAACAGATAAGTGTGTTCTGGGATTTGCTCTCTGCAAACTAATTAAGTACTAGGCTATGTGAGGCAGGCATCAGGGTATTTAGTCTCCATTGTTGATTAAATGAAAAATCAAACAAAGTAATAACTGTATTGCATGAAGCATATGGCAGTGTTTTGTTACATAAACCTGCTTATCAACAGATTACCATGCGCAGCAATACGTATAACCAAAGTTCTATCTGACAACAGTAATTATTTGTTCCTTTGGTAATATAAGGATAAATAATTCTTGTTCAAGAATAAATCTAATATAATCTACCCTCTTGCCCAACCTCTTTGACAACATCTCACATTACTTGTGTCAGTTGTCACCAGCTGACAGCATGCTAAGTGTCTCCAGCTCCACATGAATTTGCCTTTCCTTTTTCCTGAGAGAGATGTGGCTCCCCTTTTGCCACCAGCCGCCTGCCTGACTCACCCCAACCAAAAAATACTTTGATGTGTCGCTTCACATCTATACTTCAAAGCTGTGAAATCTCAATTTTCTGATAAGAGCAACCTCAATTTGTCAGGAGATACTATTTATAAATCTTACAGAGATAGAACTGCAATAATTTTTAACAAGCACTTAGGGACCATTGTCACGATTGTGTGAAGTAGACGCTGTGCTGCTCCAGTCAATTCACCTGAAACAGATGCAATAAGGAAGTGGATGTGAAAGAAAGAGTGTAAGCCAGCACTTTTATTTTGCCCAACTTCCTGTTTGACCTCATGAGGATTGGAAATGTTTAAATATCTGATTCCAATTGTGTAATTTTGTAGACAGTTCACTCTCCTTCAAACAAGTCAAGATGCAAAAGTAGCTCAACCTGCCACTGTAAAAATGCAGGCACATGTGTTATTTGCTGAAGTTGCACATTACCTAATTAGGATTAGCAAATCTTTTCACAAACAAAACCTGAGGAGATGCTAAGTAATTAAAAAGGCTTACTTTTTTCATTGAGAAAAGCACAAGGGAAAGATTTCATTCAATCAGTTCTTTAAAATGCAAGTTCAAGCATCAGAGATTTGAAGAAGTTTTCAGCATTTTCCCTGCAGAAGTTCTGTGAAAGACGCGGACGTTGGAACTGACTGAGCCCAATGTTTTTGTATTCATAATGTCATCAAAGAGATCATTTTTTTCTTACCTAGTCTACCCATTGATTCTGTATGTGCATTGCCACTCCGATCATTCTATGCATCACTAAAAACAAAGACTGAAAACAAGAAAGTCAAAAAATTAAGTCTTCTGTTATGCAGATATATATATACATATAAAATGATGCAGTCATGCAAAGCAATTTATATTCATCTTGGCTTTGAGTTAAGAGAGCAAAAACGAAGCAGATTTAAAATAGTGTCTTGAAGAAATGCCACTTGAAAGGAAATGGAGTAGAAGAAGAGAGTAATACATCTGCCAATAATAGACTCTGAAGTCAAATATGAATTTTAAAGCACATCTGACTGAGTCATAGTCACTGGAATTGATTTCTTCTTATGAAGTTAATATTACCGAGATTTTAAATTCAAAACCTTCAAATGCTATCAAATCAAAATGCTCATCATTCACACTCCTACGCAGACATTTAATTTCACTTTGGGTGAGATGTACTTATGTAAATTAAAGTAATTTACACATATTAATATTTTAATACATTATCTGGATGATGGCTTCCTCATGTCGTCCAGATGAATATCAGCCAGATGGTAAAATAATGAATAAAATAATGAACAGTCTAATGGTGCCAGAAATGTTTACCCCTGTTTATGAGAATATAAAGTGATAAAGTGGTCCTTACATTTCACATTTAAAACAAACAAACAAGCTGCCAAACACCAACTGTCTGCACAGCTTGGAATTATGAATTGGTGCATGAATAACATGCTGAGTAATGTCGCATGCAATAATTTGATTCTTTTGAAACTTTTTACTTGTGATTTTACATGGTTGATAAGAAAAACTCTGAATTAAAGGCTGAAACAAAAGTTTTGTGCTCAAAGAATTTATAATCAGGTGGAAAGGGAGTGCTGGAAACATTTAAAATGTCACTCTTGAAGATTTTCTCAACAAAATTAAATACCTATTCCCGACCAGGGTTTTTTTTTTTTTTTTTTTTTTCTATGTGATGTTTGCCGGTTCTCCCTCGGGATCCCTGGGTTTTCTCTCCTGGTGCTCTGGCTTCCTCCAGTAATCCAAAACATGTGAACTTGTTGTGTCCATCTCTGCAATGGCAACAATTCACAACAATCAAAGGACTGGCAACGTGACAAAGCAATGTCAAACAACTCTCCAATTCATCAAATAGTACGCAGTGTAACACAATACCATGATCACAGACAACCTCTGATGGAGTGGCAGACAAACTTAATGACTGAATTTACGCATTGCTACATACTATGTTCACTACCCTTAACAATATTTATAGGGGAAAAAAAACAAAACATTTAATTGGCTTGTGTTGCAAGTGGAAATGAGAGAAATAATGTTTTTTCCGAAATCATCTTATCCCCGGTGGTGCAGATGTAGGACTATCTGTGCTTCCAACATCCAGTAAGATAGCAGCAGCTTCAGTAAAGCAGTTTGTTTCCTTTGCTAATAGTATGTAACGAACCTTAGTTTTGAAGTAACTAGTTTTCATTAGAGGATTGTTCCTATGTGCAATGGATCATTCTCCATCAGTTGCCAACAGATGCATATTCAAGACAAATCCGGCACCCAGATTGGAGGGAATTAGTGAAAACCCTGTGTGTTTCTCCTTTTACTCTGTCAACAAAAGGCCCACGGAGGAAAAAAAATCTTACCGCATGTTACAATTTGGCTCTGACTGTCCACCAGAGACACAATAAGAGCTTCTGAAAAGGATTAAAAACACTACTGAGAACAGATCAGATGTGATTTCAGGTTTCCAAAAACACAAGTCATGTTTCATGATCGATAATGTGCCAGTGCATGAAATCTAGTCTTTTCATCCTTGGGCACATTCTCTGCCTACTGCAGATAAGCACCACTTAAAATGGTAAAATACACTATTAATAAGCTTCATTGATTTAAAAAAATACATATCAAAACACTATATTAATGTGACATTTCAGTGCATCTTTACCCTTGTTCTTTGTCAACAGCAGATAAGTGTATAAGGCAGATATGATTTAGAAGTAGTGATAAATAATTTCTTCCTGCCATCTTTCCGATATTAGAAAGCTGAAGGTGCATCTGATATCACATATTCGAAGTTTGATCTGTATTTGCTCTGCAGAGAGAGATGCATGTGTACATGTAACATCTTGAACAACTGTTTAAAAGAACAGGTGGATAGATGACATAATTGAATTTAGAGGACCATCAAGATCTGAGTTACTATGCAACAAGTACAGGTACTACCAATTTTATTGTTTTTCTTTTTTCATCACATATTTTAAATATGTGTAATATGGAACAATGTATATGTATGTATATACAGAGGCTATGGTTCTTGATGTAGCCCCTGAGAAAGAGACTGATATTCTGTTGTTGTTCTGTAATTTTCTTTACAAACTTTCAAAATATATCAAGTGTTTTAAAATTTTTTCAAAAATGTTAAAAATCTAATTATTTAGACCTTAAAATCTTTCTTGTGTGGACACAATTATAATACAATATATATTATAGATGGTAATTTTTAACCAAAATGACAAAAATAGTCCAAAAACACTGATTCCAATACTGCTCATTTTTAACCCACATATTTAAGAGTGTAATGTACTGTCACTCGTATATCTAAGGGTGAGTCAACAATGTCTCCCCAACAGACTGAAACCAGGGCAAACAGCTGTTGTTCTGGCTGATGGGTGCAGTGCTAACCGTTGCTTCCATTACTGCCTCAGGCTTTACCTCTGAGACATGCCACAGATCCAGGGGTATCGGACTGAACGGCAGACCTCTGCAGTTTCTGTACTTTTTATAACGTGCAGTAGTTTTAGAGAGAAAGTCAAAAGTAACAAACAAAGAAAACTCAGTAGTCTCTCACTTATAGGTATAAATGCTCCATGTGTAATTGAAGCTGTAAATAACCTGTATTGTAACCCAAAGGGTGAACATCACCAGGAAAAAGAAGTGGTGTAATTGTTTAATGCTGTTCAGCTCTAAGCTGTGCCTGCCTAATGACTGTGTTGCCCAGCATTTCTGAGGACCCTACGTTCTGTGAATCTCTACTCAAGGGACTGAGGCCTCCTGAGCAGTTGACCATGCGATTCTTCCTCAATAACAAGATCGTCATCTTATTCATATTTCCATTCCAGCTGTTCTTTCTTTGCTGTATCTGCATCCAAAAGAAGCAAAAAGTAATAGTGGCAAAGTGGCAAATCCCTCATGCTTGAGCTTTTCGTCAACTCCCTATTGCTGTCAGGCAAATCATTTATGTACCACTGTCACATAGTATTACATTTGACTAGTGTTTGCTCTGCCTTCTTGTGCATCAGTCTACAGAGCAACATGCAATGTTTCTAGCTCTTTAGAGATCAGGCATCTTACTTTCATCTTGCCTTTTAAGTTAGGTTGCATGTACTGGTGTCAATTGGGAGTTTTGGGGAAAAAATGTTTTGCACAATTTAATCTGACCTAATTATTGTTTCCCTATCACAGTTTGGCTTCTTTGAATTTGTAGGAATAACAGGATCTAAATGTATGCTTCAAAAATGTCATTGCTGAGGCACTCAGTGGTTCGGTTGGTAGTGAACCAACTGAACCAGCAGTCCACTACGTGGTTGTCCACGGTTTGATTATTAAGCTTGATTAAGCAATTGAAATTGTCTTTCCCTTCTCTCTCTTCCTTATGCTCTGTCCACTACAGGTCCACTACAGCCTGAAAAAAGTTCCTTGTATACTGCAAGATGAATGAATTTACCCCATTTAACACAACAGAGTACTACGAAAACAAAGTTTGCACTTTGTATCTCTAGTACCGTCACTTTACATCACATACCTTGACGTGGCTAAGTACATAATCATTCAAGCTCAAGACAGGAGTATTTTAAGCTGGATATTTATAGTACTGAATATTGCCAGTATGTCAACACAATGAATACTCCCCAAAATCCCCAACGTGTTTTCAAATAAACAAGAATGGTCTCATTAAATTAACTGAATTTAAATTATGCAATTATGTGACAAACAGATAATCTAAATTTAAAACAATGACAACACATAAACTAACAATAACATAGTCAGCCATAATACAGGAGAACACTGTGAATTCAACCATATACTTCAAACCACAGCAGAACTTTCCACAAAATCGCTCTTAATCCCTGACATCTAGGCCCTTGAAACATTTTTCCTAAATGCCAGCATACATGGCACTTCAGTGTGTCAGAAGACTTTATAGCAATTTTACAAATAGATATATTAATCATGTGGATAAAATCCTAATTTTGCCAACCTTTGGGCTACAGATGGCCTACTTCGTCTAACTTGGACTTCGACTGGAGAAAAAGCCTCCATTTCATTGTCAAAGTTAATGAAAGAAAATGACAAAAACATATTTTCTTACCATTTACTATTTTCAAGAGACAGGGGATTTCCAAAACACTTTGGTCACCTGATGCTGTGGAGAAAGAACACGCTTAAAAACAGATTGACCTTTAATTTACACTCCGTTCTCACATCTTCCTCTCTTCTCATACAATCTCATATGCTGCTCATCCCAAATTCCCTCTGTGTATGTGTGTTACTGTGAGAATATGGCGATAATATTCTCCACAGAATCAGCAGATATGAAGAAGACAACTGTCTCTCTGCCAGTTTGTGTTAATATGCAATATCTCTACTACGTCTGTGTCAGGGATTTGAAGAGAATACATTTGACTGGCAGACAGGTTCTGAAATGAGATCCTGTTTGCATTTTTAATACTGCAAAGACAATGCCGGTCTGACTGGTGTGTTTGTTTCCTGTGTTGTCCCTGGGTGTATTTTTGAAGCGGGGAGAAAAAAAAAAAAAAAAAGAAAAAAAACGCCAAGAAGGGAAGACAAAGAAGCCTTGGGAGGGAAGGGACACTACCTGCGGGCAATGTCATTCTATTAACTGCACAGTGTAGTGCTCAACTGAAAGCACCGTGCCTTCATTCCATTCAGGAAACCTAGGTGTTATTATGTATGTACTGAAATATGCCTTCTTCATGTATCAATTTATCACCAGACCTTTTAAAAATGCCTCTGCAATACAAAGTGACCCAGAAATGTCACAAGAGTCTAGCAGAGGGTCCTAAGATGGGAAAAATTATGCGAGGAACAAACCTTCTGGCAGACACGATCAACCGCAAATTATTCTATTCAAATTCACAAAGGATGGGCTAATTTGACAGAGTGACACCAATTTCCTACAGGCCATCTAGCATGATTTTTTTTTTTTTTTTCATCTATTTACTCTAAAATTCTAAAAAGTGCTTCTCGTGATCAGGCATGAGAGAGGCAATAATGAATTCCATTCAGATTCTGCTGCCCCCAACCCTCTCCTACAACTACTTTCTTATAACAGTAATACTGTCTTCACAGTTTTGACACACATCTCCTAGCAACCACAGCTCATACCATCTACCACTGAACTCCAGATCCAGTGGGAATATCATTAAAAAGAGAGTTCACAGCCATACAGGCAGGCCATGCAGCATATATGATGTTGCTGGGATTATGTGGTTAAATTGAAAACAAAACAGAAATAACAGTGTAGTTTATTGATAAAAAACAAAGTAGAGTTTAAGTCCTAGAAAATGAATGACAGGGAGTGTTTATGCTGTAAGAGCATTTCAGAAAACTGCTACTATATTAGCCATGAGATGGGATCAAATCACTATCAGGAGGACCGTATATTCACCTGGGTAAAAAACAGCGTACAAATTGAAAAAACAAAAAACAAACAAAAAAAAAAAAAAACCCTACTGCTTGCCAGAGGTGTGGACACCAGCAAGCAAGATGGGTGTTAATGTTAATTCAGTATTTGGAAGTGTGGCTAATATGGACTGAATGGCTTTGTTCCCCTCTTGCACTGCCATTGCTAACCCACAGGCAGACTACAATTCTAAAACACCTCGGAAAATCAATTTCACAATTTTTCTGTTTGTTGATTGGCCTTGTTGAAATTCTACAGTAGAAATCCAGCTCAATAGAAAAAAAAAGCCCAGAAGAAGCACTGTAGAGATGAGAATCAAGCAAAATTGAATAGGAAGGCAGCAGCGAGGCTAATTGTATATAAACTTGTCAAACATCTTTGCTAAGATGAATTGTGCAATATGTAGCCATTCATAGGACAAAGTAATGGAATAGCTATCTCTATCTATTCAATGCATTTAGGTATAATGAAAAGAACTTGCCTAAATGACTAAATGTAGTATGGCTGCTGGTGCTAGACAACCTGGTCTGAGTATTTGAGAAACTGTTGATCTGCTGGAATTTTGTAGCCATTTGTAACTTCAGTCTTGGTCTCGCATCTTTCCTACCACACTTTTTCCTTCCACTCAATTTTCTGTTAATTTGCTTGGATACATATTTCTGAACAACCAGCTTCTCCAGCAACGACCCTTTGTGGCTTATCCTGGTTGTGACTGGTGTTGATTACAGTTTTCTGGACATCAGTCAAGTCAGTAATCTTCAACATGATTTTGAAACCTAATAACCTCAGAGTGAGAAATTGTTTAAAGGCTCAGGAAACCTTTGCAGGTATTTTGAGTTAATTAGCTGATTAAAGTGTGACACCATGAGTTTCCAATAATTACCTTTTTTCACATGATTCTAATTTCCTGAGACACTTGATTTTGGGTTTTCATTATCTGCAAGATATAATTATCACGATTACAAGGATCAAAAGATTAGAATATATCCTTCTGCGTGCTGATTCTACATGAGTTTAACTTTCTAAGAAGAATGGCAAGAAATATTTATTTTATGCAGAATTCTATTTTTTTATTTTTTAGATCTACCAGTAAGGCAATCATTACAATAAGCATACCACTACCTAAACTTAGTTTGAAACTTTATTTCTTTGCAACAGGTAGATATCAAATCAAAATATGGCCGCGTGTAAATTAAGATACACATTTTATTAGCTTAGGAAATGTAGTTCAATGACACAAGCTCATAAGGTAATAATGTAGAACTCATATTTCTTTTCATAGATTAATTTGGTTCCCGCAGTAAACCAAATGTCGCCTTAATGTCGCTTGCTCTTTTGATTTCAACCTGCCACTTTACACAAACAATATTAAACCTTCTGAAGTGAAGATTAAAAGATTAAGTATGTGACTCCTGATGCTGTTTAAGGCTGGAGTGTCAAACTGACCTGCATGTTACCCGTTGTGGTCGTTTATTTGGAGGATGTGCTCCACATGCCCTTGACATTTTTCTTTCTCTGCCTCTGTCATGCTTCAGTATCTCACTCATTTT
>NW_015113470.1:471177-488874 GCF_001443285.1 Poecilia latipinna | reverse complement strand
GCTAAGAAATTCAGTCTTCCACTCAAGTGACCATAGCCACTTCTTCCATATGTTAGCTGTGTCTTCTCCTTGGCCTTCAACAGTGGCATTTTTCTTGCCTGTCGTCCGCAAACATCCGATTTAGTGCTTTGGCGAAGCATTGTATTTATGCCTTTATATGCCATTTTCTGTTTCTAAATGAAGTTAGCGTGCACCTGTTTGATAAATCAGATGAATGTGAAAGGGAGCATAAGGTTGAAGCAGATGGATTCAATATTTTTGCTCCACAATCACATGCTGGAGCAGCACTGAACCACCAAAGCTGAAGTTTTGCCAAGCTGTCAAATTAAACTTAGACTGTAAGTTTAATATATGTGGAGAATGCCTAACTACTTGTACACATTCAAATCACTTTTTTCCCCTAGGTGTAATTTCTAAGAAATATAGGGACTAATTTAAGGATAAAACATAGATGTTTAAAGCTTGTTTTGAAGGTTTTCTGAAGAAGAAATACCTGAAACACTTTGTTGACCAATTTTAATATGAAAGTCTTCTTAAATTTTGTTAAATTTACACATTATTTCACCTTATGAAACAAATAAAACTGTGCTTTAGTGTTCAGCTTCATTAAAGTGTGAGATTGGCTATAGGTCCCAACTACTGCTGTTCTATAATGTAATGCTTTATAAAGTGAAGAGCTGTCACAATGCTGAAGTTACGCAGATAACTTATGATGGAGTTAAAGTGGCTCCTGCCAAAGTTTTTACGCTGTTGGTCTAATTTGCCTGTTTGTCAGCAGCGCTTCTTTAAATATTATGGGTAAAGTTGCATCATCAACATTTTACCAGATGTGAGGCAGGGCCTGAAGTGATTAAAATTTGGTCTCAACCAGAAGCCAGTTCTGGATTCGGGGAGTGTTTTCTTACTCTTCTTGGAGATGTCACACGTAGCTCGCGTTCATCTGGTAAATCTGTGTTATGTTAGCTAGCAGCTCGAGTGTTGAGTCAAACTTTGACAGTCAGCTCCTATCAACTTGATAACTCCAGTACAAACATAGACATATATAGATAGCCATCCACTACACCAGTCATAAATATGAAGTTGGTTAATTTACAGAAGTGTGTTAGCATAATGCCGGGAAAGGAAAGCATCAGCAGTAATGGTTTTAGAGCAGAGGTCTCAAAAGTGTGGTTGGGGGGTCATTTGTGGCCCTTGAAAGGATTTTGTTTGGCACCAACCACAAGTCAAGAAGTGTAAAAAAAAATTAACCAATAAAACAGAAAACAACTGATGACTCAAAAATTTGGAAATTGCCTGTTTTTTTGTAATAAACAGAAAAAAAGTTTATTATTGAGCAAAAAAAAGGAAACTAATTTTTGCATTTTTAATTTTGTTCATTTTGTGTTTGAATTTGCCCGTTTTGGGTGGCTGTCTTAGAGAAAACAATTATTACTACACATTAATCTGTGCATCATTTTTCCCAGCAGTTTTACAAAGAAAGATTTTACAAGTTGAAATTATTTACGACAGCTACCGGGATTGGACGTCCTTGGAAACAAAGCTGGAGCGATGTAATGGCTTTAGTTTATCAAAAAATATTTTTGATATCAATATCAAAAAATATTTTGATAAACTAACATTTTAAAAAACCCTAAGCAGGACCTGTCAAACTGCACAGGTTTCAGTCAGAATGAAAATTGAATAACTTTACAATTAGGGAAAAAAAAAGAGAAAAAAAGCAAACCTTTGAAAGGATAACCAAATAAAAACATTTTGTCTTTAATCACAATACGTGTATCTGGATACCTGAACCAGAATCATCTCCAACAACATAAATAGGACATATTTTACCAATAAAATTATTTGTACTGTTTTCCCCTTTGTTTCCATTCTGCATATGGAATGTCTAATTTCTAATTTGTTGTTCATGCTCACTATTTATTGCTGCTCTTTGCTTCATTAATCCATGTTTTGTTATATATGTTGACAATATTCCTTAAACTGCTGTGATTCCAGCACATGACCATAAAACTAGTCGCTATATAAGTTTGCATTAGAGAGTAATATCAGAAAAGAGAAAACAAACGCATTTCTGATATGGAATGAATAGTTCAGTCAATAAGCCATAATTATTGACTGAACATTAAAACTTCAAACAGGTTTAAATGCCACATTTGCAGCCAATACAGGTGCTGCAAAATTCACACCAAGTGTTGAACTCAAGCATCTTTGGTGTTACTTCATGAAGGAAGAAAAACATCTCGATCTAAAAAATAAAGAAGAAGAAGAAGAAGAAGAAGAAAAAAAGTTTGTCTGCTGTGAGATGACCACAGCATGAAAGAGGTCGCGTTGCAGCGCCGTGTCTGTGGGCGTTCTGTTCCGTTTTTAACGCTGGCAGAGAGCTCCATGCACCTGTGGCTGCTGGCAGACCATCCGGTGTGTCGCAACTCCGGAGGGACCTTGAAGCCGGTCGCAGTGGGAGAGAGGATCTGTCCTGCTAACCGTAATTAGCGCAGGCCTGTTGATTCACCGATAATGAGCGGGAGTTCATTAGCGCCACTCTAATTGCTGCCTCCTTTCACCACCGCCGCCGCAGCCATGCCAGCCCCAAAACCCCCTTGCACTCTGAGAAAAGTTTGCTTGTCTGTCACATTCGGTAGACACCAAAAAAAAAAAAGAAGAAAGAAAACAAAACAAATGTGTAACTTTTCAGCGCATTGTAGTAGAAGCAGACGGGCAACCACAATTGCATTCCTTTTAATAAAAGTCAATTCTTATTGTATTTAATCAACTTACTTACTAAACTCAATAACACATTGTAATATAGTTTGAATAATTGCATAAAACGAGACAAAAAAAGACATAAAAAGGTGAGAATATAGAAGCTGGCAGTAGTTCTCTCCACAAACTGTCTTCTTTGGAAGAATTACAAGAAGAAAGTAACTGTTGAAGGAAAGCTGTCCTGTTTATATCCAGATTTCTATAGACTGCAACAAAAATGTCTGAATAAAAGAGATAAAAACTAAACGCTTTGGCAAGAAACCTGGCACTGGACATGCCACATGGTGGTGGCAGCATCATGCTGTAGTTTCGTTAGGGGAGACTTGTCTTGCCACCGGAGGTCATGAAAGGTCAACCAGTCCACCTCCTGCCTTATTCAAATTAGATAAAATTGGTATCAATCAACTCGACTACATTTGTGCAGCAAAAAAATCTTTGTGCTGCTTTGGCTTTGAAGATATTAATGAAAGTTTAAAGGTCATTTTGATTTAGTCAAAATGTGGGGGAGCTTTAAACTTTCATTAATATCTTCAAAGCCAAAGCAGCACAAACAAAAAAAACTAAAAAAACTTGGTCGAGTTGGTTGACACCAATTTTGTCTGATTTGAAGGAGGTGGGGGGAAGGAGTTGGTTGACCTTGCATGACCTCTGGAAACATTTCTTAATATATTTTAAAATGATAGCGGCACAAATTAAAATTTTTGCTCCACAAACCAGCACAAACTTTTGACACCAATTTTGTCAGATATGAAGAAAAACTTCACTCTGCTACTGAGCTCTGTTTCATCAAAGTGACAATGGTAGGAGAGTTATTTAGTACCGGTAAGATACTGACTGCTCATAATGCTTACAACATGAACTTAAAATTTTATTTTGACAGGATTATTTTATTAATTAGTTATCCAAGTTTAGTTTTATTATAACTAAATAATTTATTTATTGGACCCTTGACCGACACATTGTGAGAAACTGTAAAAATATTCCTAAGTAAACATAGCATGTTTCTGCTTGAGCTTAAATTGTTACCTAGGTTGGAAAAGACACCTCCACTCATTTTCACTTCTTCATGCTTATAAGGAGGAACAATCAAGATACATAAGATATCATGCCATAAAATATCAAACCAGACATTACAACAGGTTGTTGTGCCAATTAAACAGTCGGAGAGAGAAATAAAACGCTATTTTTACGCTTGATAGGGAACATTGACAATGACAGCGAACGTCTAAATCCATCAGATTATACCACACCACACGTTCTAATGGTTGGCAGTAAAACATGCATTTTTCTTACAATTATATTTTTCCTTTTGCCTGGCTACATGACATTTGTTGACATCATTATGACATGAAGAAATAAGTGGAAAAAAAAAAATACTTTTTTAACGCTAAAAATTACAAGGAAAAATCTCCTAAAGTTAACTTTTTTTTTTCTGCCAAAACAAAAGCAGACATAGTAAAGCACTGCACAAGATGAATCGTCATGTAACTTCATTGCAGCACAGATTGGTCTTTACACTAAAGCTGTGGTGAAAATTAAACTGTTGTTGACATCACGTCAATGTGAACAACAAAAAATGGTTTTCCTCTGAGGTTTCTTTTCTGATATGCGGTAAAAAAACAAAACGAGAAACAGTCAGACCCATACATACCCGTTAAGAATCCAGCCTCATACTACATATTTCACAGGAAAAACCCCCCCAAAAACAAAACATTTTTCTGGAACATTTGCAGTCTGTCTGCTCAACAATGAAATGAAGACTCAAGGATTTCATTTGCCTGATCGCAGTGCAGACAGCGTTGTTACCTGTGTGGATTCAGCGCCGACCGGGTCATGGTAAACTGCAGAGGTGAGGCAGATGTCAACTAAACCGTTTTGTAACTTTTTGAACGACTGAAGTGAGGTTTTATAAAGGCCCATCTTAATTTATAACAACTGGGGGATGAATTTCATGTCTTCCTTGTACAAAATGTCACTGAGGTCATCAGTTCTTCTGTTATAACTGGAATGCTGTGTTTGGTTAGAATCGCACAGCAGCAAACCTTTCACATATAAAAAAAGTCAGTCCTATATGCGGTGCCTTGTAACATTATTCACCTGAAGCAGAAGGAAAGTTGAAAATTACACGTGGTTTTCAAACTTCTTCACAAATATCTAAAATAAGATCTAAAAAGTGTGGCATGCACATGGTATTTCAATACTTTGTAGCGTTTGCTGCAGCTTCTTCCACATTTGCTGCCACCACCACACGTTAACGCTGAGGATGTTGTGTTCGAGATAATGTGCCGTATTTTCTGTCACACACATCAGCGCTAAGATGGCAGATTCATAATTTAGATGTTCACCTGTCTGCTGTCTTCATGTTTATTTACTAATATATAAAAAAAAAATCCCTTATTAATATGGAGATTATATCACATACATTTGGACTTTTATTCAATTACTGATTGCACTGTATTATAAAGGGGGGTGGATACATTTGCAAGCCACACTTTTCAGATTTTTTTCCTTTTGCTTACTTCACGACCCCATAATATCAAATTGTTAATTATGAGTGTTTCTTTCATGTTTAAATGATTTTTTTTTAGAAAACATGATTTTTGAATTCTATACTGTTTATATTGTTTAATTACAATATTGCTTATTTATTGTCCTTATGTGTACACAACGAGGTGATTGGTCTTTGCAGACATTGATTTTATTACATAGTCACCATGACTATGTAATAGATTTTTTCCAGACTATTTTTTAATGTTCATGTTTTTACACCTTTTGATGACCAGATGTGATCGGTCAAACACAAACAACAATCACTTCCTGTTTTTAATAATTAGAATATTCTTGTTTGATTGAAAATCTTGCAGTAAAACTGTAGCAAATTGAACTGTAAGTCTAATCTGTCAGATATCCATCTAAAAATATATTGTAAGCCATATATTATTCTCCTTCTCGATCTCTATTAAAGTATGCTTTGTGTTGGTCTATCACCTATTACCCAAATAAAAATAATTTAAGAATATGATGTGATCAAATGTGGAAAAGTTCAAGGGGTATAATCACTTTTTTGGCACTATTAGCACCCCAGACATCATTCTACCACTCGACTCAATAATATCTAGTTGAGTAAACTTATCTTAAGTTCTTCAGTCATATTACTAAGTTAATGTAATTCAGATGATGATGCTGTTTTTCTATTTTGCTTAGCAGGCTTCTGTGATTTCCTGAGACGAAAACAAAAAAACAAAAAAAAAAACAGTAATATTTATCTTATTTAGTCCAAAAATCAATTTAAAACCAGACATTTTTTTCAGGGTAAAGGAGAATTCCACTCAAAAAGGAGGGCAAAGAGTCAAACCTGCTTGCCGTGGGGTTGGAGTTCCCCATTTTTTTTGTTTCAGTTTGAAAACAGATAAAGGGTAAAATAGAGTCAAGAGAAGCAGAAGTTGTTTCACGTATGAAACCTTACAGCTAGAAACGTCAGAAACACGCTCGTTTCTAAGATGAATGGATGGAGGACATCTGAGTCCGAGAAGAAGACGGAGTTTCCAAAGATAATTGTGCATACAAGCAAAACAATCGTGCCGATTCAGCAACAAGGTAAACTCACCAACACCTGTGTTACGGCAACAACTGTGTCACTGCCATGTTTCTACTTCGCTCACATGCTTGGAAAGAATTTGCTTTCACAAAATCGATCATTCAGAGGTAAAGATTAGCTCATTTAAATACAAAATTATGTTGAAAGAAATGAGTAAAAACTCCAACTTAAAATATGTTGAGAACACAAATTATAATTACATATATAAAACAAAAAATCTTTTTGTTGCTTTTGACGATCTGCCAATGTGTTTAAATATGGAACATAAAAAACAGCAAGTTAGATTTCTTCTTTTTTTTTTGATTAACTTTTAAAACATGCAAATTAAAAAAAACCTGTAACACACACTTGAAGAAACACATATTCAGCACTCAGCACCTTGCCATTGTTCTCCTGTCTGCACGCTCAGATCTCTGCTAATTGCTTCTCTCAGCTGAATGATGTAATTTAATTGCATTGGCTCACATGACCGTTCTCAGGCAGATTTACACGTGTCGGGTTCAACAATATGCCGAAACTTTTTCAGAGAGTACAGAATATTATCACTGCCTAAACTGCCGAACCGCTGCTGTGCTCTATAAACAAACAGGCATCTTAAGCAACAATTTAGTTATTTGTATTTATGCAGAATTTGTGTGAAAGCACTCCAGAGCACAGAGTTAATAGAATGGGATGTAGTTGCGTAATTTTTCGCAAAACATGACAAAGTCGCATTATTGTGCAGGAGTGTGTCAAAAACTAAAATCTAGCATTGTTTTGGGGCATCAACTGTACAATGATTTTCTATCAAACAGTGTTTTTTTTTTAGCAGTTGTAATAAACATGTTTGGCATATTATTTATCAAAATAATTGTTTATGAAGAACTACAGACAACAAAGTCTTTGGTGTAAAAAGTTGGACTGCGTAAAATGACCAAAGTTCATTGCTGCCATTGTTTGAAAATGGCAGCAATCCAGCCAAAATCTCATGGTAAGGTACTGACTGGTGATGATGACTCAACAGAACCCCACTTTCGTCAGCCAGTCTTTATTTGTGAAGCAATTTTTAAGCAGAGAATGGTCATTTTAAGTGATGTAAATAAATGAATTAGAAATTGTAAAACTAATGGAAAAAAAACAATATTGGATTTTAATATAAACCAAACTATTTAGGAGCATGAGAATCTGAGCGATTTTGTAATTTAGTGAGGTAACACCAGATAAACAAAGATTTGTAGACACACAAAGAAATCATTAAACTAGACCAAACAAATAGTACAAATAAATTGAACTTTTTAAATATTTTCTAAAAAATTGAAAACGGTGTACAGTTTGTTAGCCTGGAACTGTTTACAACTAAAACAAACAAACAAAAAAAGTGTTGTGACATAAAATGCGAAGGAGGCGTTTCTGCTGTCCACCGGTGTTTATTAAAGCACAGACAGAACAATAAACCTCATCATTAATCGAATGCTAACGCTTGGATGTTCACATGAAGACGTCTGTTGACGCTGGAGTAGGTCCTCTGATACCTACGGATCTTTATGATTATATTTCTTAAAATAAAAAATAAAAGAATTGGCCCATTTAAAAATCTTTTCTCTAAGCTTTAAGTGTCTGCAGCTGGAGAACACTCGCTTAGCCACAGGAGACGGCTGTGAGGACAGACACAGGCATGAATGCAGGGATACCGTGGTAACGTCGTTTAATGCCGTGTATTTCTCTGTAACAAGTGTCCATCCATGAGGCAATCTCACCTCAAGAGAGTGATCTGTCTCTTCTTTCCCCTTTCTAAGAGGATGGGGGCTTTATCAGTGAGACCATGATGAATTCTCAGCAGACTCCCACTCCGTATGGGCCCAGAGTGAGCTTGCATTTAAATGAACCTTCTCTTCCTTCTACACGAGGATTTCTAAACTCTCTCTCTCTTGTCAAGCACTACATCAAACACAATAACAACAACAGTCCCAGCCCTCCTTTTACCCCTCCCTATCATTTTCTACCTTCTTCTTTAAGTCATTTTCCTCACTGACATTTTACTTTCTTTGGTCCACATCACCAAAGACTCCTTTCATCTCCTTTTCTTGATGGACTCATCTACATTTTTTTTAAAGAATCTTACGTCACATTCGAGTTTGTTGCTGCGCCCCTTTCAAACCACAAAGTCGAAAAGCCATCACGCTTAACCACCTTGTGTCTTGTCTTCTTTTTTTCTCTCTCTCTTTCTGTCTCTCTCTCCCCACATTTCAGAACCAGAAGGTGAGAAGGCAACATCTTGGTGATCAGAGCATCAAAGCCGCCAATCTGCCCCCAGGCTGGTGCTTCCATCTTGGGGTGGATTACAATACTATGAGAGAATTATCCCCCAATGGCTGTGGCTTTTTAGGGTACAAGACGTCCACCGTTCACATAAATGCTTCAAAAGTCCTGCTGCTGTACTTCTACAAACACTCAAATTGTAGAGCAATTACTTATGGGTTAGGGCTTTGCTTAAACAAGGACTAGATAAGAACATTTCCACTGTCCACCATGTTTTAATCAAACTCTGGAGGTGTGAAAGTGCAATTGAACTTTGAGGCAGACCACGAAGCAAACTCTGATCCGCCTAAAAACCTAAGTCTCTGTTCTTTTGAATGAACTCTGAGAGGCTTGGAATGTATATGTAGATGCCAAGCAGACTGGAGACCGCTACAAAAGCAGGAAGCTGACGATAGCGTAGTGCATTTTGAGTAAATACAACCAAAACAAACCTGCGTGCCTAGCGCTAGTGGGAGAACTGGCTTGTTATCAGACATGGAAAAGTGAAATTCTACTAAAGTCGGACGCTACTCCGTTTATGTTCACATTTTATAAAGAAGGATATTCTGCTCAGTGTCTTCTTCAGAGGTTTTTGTGTCGATGGTTCTTGGTGCAGCGCCACCACAGGTGAGGAGGGGAACTCTGGTTCGTCTCGGTTCAGTTGAAGAGAGCTAATGTACATTTGAAATGCATTTGGGAACGCCAAGTGGATCAAAGACCACTCCAAAACCAAGAAGTAGACTATGACCCAGGGCATTCTGGGTAAATACAACCAAAACAAACACACAAGTCTAGCGCTAGCGGGAGAAATGAGTCCTGCACTTTACCAAAGACTAAAATCTGACTCGACTCCATTCTTGTTCACATTTTATGAAGAAGGAAGTTACGCTGATGTTTTGAATTCAAGGTCATAGTTCAGGTATCATCTGAGCTATTGAGATGCTAATCAGCTGCTCCTGGTTGTAAAAAAAAAGAAAAAAATCAAATCTTGTTGCCACAGTTACACATCATAACATCTCACAATAGGTAAAAAGAAAAAGTGCAGCATCCAAAACCAGAGGAAATAATAGTTCAAAAAACAAAAAGAAAAGCAATGCCTCATCCAAAAGAACAAATCAGAACTAACACACTAGCACCATAAGAACACAATTGCCCACCATGGTAATGAGTCAGTATTTGACTAAAAAATGATGAATTGGGTCATCAGGCAAATTACGTGTTGCATGCTACATATTGACATTAGCTAGACCTCTAATGAACATGATATGTTGGACCTAATTAACAAGGTCTACATAGAGAACACAGATCATCCTAGAAGTTTTGAGAAACGCCATCACTGCCCCAGCCTCTGAAACTCACACCAACTTCGCACTCAAACCGGGGATTTTCCCCAGCTAATCCACAGCCGCTATTGTTTCACGGCAAATTGAGGAAAGTTCCCGAGAATGTGGAGTAATTATTCATTATCCCAACAATTTGAGAGCAGCTACCTAATTTGGCTCTGTAATTTTGGCTTTTTCCTGCATACATTTGCACACTGATGTGGCCCGCTGGATGCAGGAGAGGCTGCGTTTTTCCTGTGTGATGTCTCACACCGTGGTGCGGCCCAGTCGGGGAGGCAGGGCCAGCTGAGACACAGAGATTGGTTTTGTTCTGCTTTCGCTGTGCAGCACTTTAACATATTCAGCGTTATTGCTTCTTGTCAGCGGCACTGTGACGGTAAACAAACACCTCTGTCGTGTGTGTGTGCGCGTACGTGTGTGTATGTGTGGCTATATGTATACGTGCTGGAGATTGTTTAGGATGAGCTCTGTCTATTGGATTAAGGAAAAAATATACAAATTTGAGTTTTAGAATTGTTTTCATCACTTTACAGCTAATATGAAACACGAGATCAAGTCAAGTCTGTTTGTGGTGCACATTTCAGCTACAAGGAAGTTCAAAGTGCTTTACCTCATAAAAACCAATTGTGAAACAAGCTATGAACATTACATTTTGTCAAAATGTTGACATCATGTGTGTTGTTGTCAAAATCATCAGGACACATCAAATGTATTGATTGATGTTCCGCTTACGACGAATCAAAAGCAACTCCAAACAGGTGGGTCTTTAGTCTTGATTTAAAGGAACTCAGATGCTATGAATTGTAAGATGGAACTGAAATTTCGACACAATGTGCATTCATCAGTAATATTTAATTTAACATAGGTTTCATATACATCACTCTCCCTATTGCCTCAGACTCCGCATCTTTCATGTATTCCATGTTTCTCCAACTAGTTTTTTTTTTTTTTTTTTTTCCCCCCGAGCTGCCGGGCGGAGATACGGCCACCAGCGTCCATGGCCGGCTCTGTGTGTTGTGCTCTGACTGTCTCCCCGAGATTTGCATAAATAAAGCACGCGGTCCCAGCATGCCCACGCTATTGCCCAGGTGCGAGGACATTTGCATATAGAGCTGTGATAGGGCTCCCCTGGGTCCCCTCGGCGACCGGCGAGCGGGTTGGGGGAGGAGGAGCGCGGGGCAGGCAGCGCCACAAATGAGTTCTGAATTGGAAGCTTTGCCGCTGCCCTCCGTTTTATGTGTAGCGGAGGCATGGAGCAAGCCCAAGAATGACCAGAGACAGAACAGGAAGAGATAAAAAAAAGAGAGAGAGAAAGAGCGAGGAAGAAGATAGACACGAGGAGATGGGTAGCATATGGGAGAAGGCAAGGAAAGCAGCAGAGGCAGCTGTTTAGATACGGCTAACCCATATGTTTGATCGTAACTTGGTTTGCTGCTGGATTTCCCTGACATCAGGGTGGGTCACTCAGTTGTTTATGTACATCATATAATGAATCCCATAATAAGTTTCAACAGCTCCACTGATATATTGCCCCATATTGCGTTGGACATCCACCAAAGCAATACGAGCCACAATATTTCTTGACTTTGCGCGACTCCCTTCACGCGTTTCCATTACCGCGGAGTCTCGGTGGCCTTTTGAATCAGCAGAATACGGTTTGGGGAGGCAGGGAGCCGAGCCCGGTCCTGATTAGTCACACGCAGCTCCTCCAGGCGGTGCTCTCTCATCTGAGCACCATCGAGCCATCCCTCATTCAAGAGACGAGTTCTGACGGGACGGCAGCCAAAAAAGGAGCCTTGCGAGATCAGCGAGCGGATCCTGCCAAGTGATAGATGCGGTGGAATCGCACACAAGCACAAATATTAAACAAGAATGGCTGGATGGGGACGTGGCTTGATAAGCTTTAAATATCTCATTATCATTAAATGCTGCAGTGACTTGTGTCTCTTGAACTTTGTTCGCACTTTGCGATGTTACAGTCCCAAACTTCCGTGTATTTTATTGGGATATTATCTGATTGACCATCAGAAAGTAAAGCATAACTATGAATAAGAAGAATGTCTGTATATGGTCAGAAAAATGCAAATAAAATCTCATGGAAGCATAATATATATGAATAATATTTATCCATCAGTCCCCCAAGTCAATACTTTGCACAGACATACTGAAATATTGAAATATTGCATGTAGATATACGTAAGCAGGGAACTGTCTTTCAGTGTTTGCTGTCTGTTTTTATTTCACTTTAAAGACACATAAAGACAATTGCAAAGACAGTCTTCTATCACCTGAGGAACATTTCTAGGATTAAAGGACTCATCAATGTGTTTGTCTTTAGTTGCATTGATTACTGAACAGTGTCTTCACAAATCTGACTAAAAGGTCAACAGATGCGGCTGAAATTCTCACTAAAACAGTTGATGCCAGTTTTAAAGTCCTTCCACTGGTTCCCTGTAGCTCAGAGAATATATTTTAAAATACTTTTGTTAGTTTATAAGTCAGCAAAAGGCTTATCACCAAAATACACTATAGATGTGTTGCCATATCAACCTTCTAGGCTACTCAGGTCTTGTGTTTCTGGTTCTGGTTCTCATCTGCAGCCCCAGAACCAGAACGAAACATGGAGAAGCAGAATTCAGCTTCTATGCTCCTCTAATCTGGAACAAACTTCCAGAAACACCTGAAACACTGAGTTCTTTTAAATCAAGGCTAGAACCCACCTGTTTGATGAACTCTGATCAACATGTCTGATGTTGATGATTTTGTGTAATGTTTATTGCTTGCTTCATAGCTGATGACTGTATGATGGTTTTATTATGTAAAGCACTTTGAACTGCTTTCTTGGTGAATGTACTATAAAAACATACTTGACTTGATCCCTGTTATTAAAGCACTAGACCTTCCTCATCCTTCTGACATTAGAATAAAAAAAGTCTTTATTTCTTTCAGTCTTCTGTATCAAAGGTTTACTTTATCATACATACATATAATCAACATCGGGGATGCCTGGGCACAATCCGAGCAGAAAAAAAAAGAAAATCCTTTAGCAGCATCCAGTTATGCTCTAAAAGGCTCCTGCACCTGGTCATCACCTAAGAGAGACCGAAATATAAACAAGTATTTAACTAATTGTCCACAGCTGCAAAGACATTTTGACCTCAATTAACAAGGAAGCTGATCTAAACAAACGAGTGAAAACTCAAGGCCAAACAGTGATGAGTTGCTCTCATCTAATATGCTCAGAGGTCACTGAAAGCCCTCATTAGAGTTTCTCTGTTTGGGATTGTAAATGTTTCACAGTATTAGCACACAGCTGCAACAAGGTGAAGATGTCGAACCGCTGACACACAGCGAGCTCTCCAAAAATCATTTAAAAATATTTCAGGGGCCATGGTCGTCTCTATACCCTGACTGACCTCGTGTGTGGTTCGCTATCATGTGTAAGTCTTTTTTCTGATTGGAAAAACCAAGTATGTTTTGTATTCACCAGTGCCCAAGATGCTCTGCAGACTCCAGGAACCGACCTACTGCTACCCCGCAACTTGACCTGAGATTAAATGCAACTTTATGCTAATGGCAGTGTCGGTAACTCACCGCGGATGTTGATGTGTCGGTTGAGAGGCTGGTTTGAAGTAGTGTTGCAAGAGACACCTCTCAAGAATGATTCAATTAAGGGCTGCAGATCACATCCGACGTTGCCTGAGTGACCAGATGCTGTTGTTAAAATGTGTGCTGTTGTCTCTTAGTGTTGGAATAGTTCAGGTGTAAATAGGGTTCTATGTCTACCATATATTTTGTAGTTTTTATGGCTTGGTAAACAGGGAGAGGGGGGTAGAACCTTTACAGAGACAAACAGAACAACGATACAAGTGCAGGAGAAAACCTTGCCACGCATGTAGAGAACATGCTAACTTCACACAGGTAACAGTGCTAAACTCCAGAGCACCCCAAAAGAAATACCGTCCCATCTCATCATTTTCTCTTCAAGTATGATATTCACAGTCTTAGGGCAATTTCCATTTGTCATGTCTATCAGGGTAACACAGAGACACAAGACATCCAACTTTGTATGAATACTCTTACGCTTAATGGCAACATAGAAAACTCCAACAAGGAAAAACCCTCAAAGGGGAAAACATGTTGACTCCAACTCTTAACTCTCCTCACTTAGAGGCAAACAGTGCTAATCCATCCAGTTATGGTCATACCAACTAATCCCTTATGGTGGAAGGAAGTAAGACCCTGGGAGGGACTAGCGACCTGTCCAGGGTGTACCCCGCTGGGGATAGGCATCAGCACGTGTTGGATGTTGGACAGATGGATGGATGGAAGGAAGGAAGAGTACCAGGAGAACTAACTGTGCTTTGGTAGAACATTCTGGTAGAACAGAAAGTCCCTTGGCTGAGATCCAAACCAAACACCTTTTTGCTGCCATGCAAAACACTTTTCAAGGCTAACAACTGCTAACACATATAGCATACCTATAGGATTTCCTTCCTCTGTCTCTACAATGAATAACCAAAGTGTTTAAGTGCACCCCTTTTGCAAAGCAGTTCATATCAGCAGTGAATTTTCAGAGCTAATGTAGAAAAACTAGCTGAACTAACAACAGTACTATCAGCACATCGAAACTGACATGCTTTCTAAACATACCAAGACAGAGAAAAAAACTAACAGCCTGTAAAAGCTCTTGATTCTAATTGTGACACAGGATTAATTAGAAGCAGTGTCCAATAGTGACTTAATCTTATGTGTACATTACAATTTCTCCCTTCAAACGCTAATGTCCATTTCCACAAGATTGGCCAGTCGTTAGCATTATTTATTCCAAAACATATCTTAAAAATGTCCAACTCCAATTTAACCAAAACAAAGACATTGAAAGTTAATCGATATCATGAGCCCCAAAACTGTTAACCACGTTATGAAATCAGTCGACGTCTTTCATTTTAAAAACACAATTTCAAGCTGTTTAGAAAGAAGGTGGTTTTATATTTTCAATGTCCAACAAAAGTCTGGACACAAGACTATTGAGGGTATTTTGTATCTCACAGATTTTTGGCTACATAGATCATATACTTTTGATGGCTGGATGTACATTCTTTACAAGATTAGCTACAAAGGCCTCACAAAAACACTCATAGTGTGTTAGATTAATTGCTGCAAGCAATCGTTCAGTTATCCGAGCAGATTGATACTGTGCGTTTGTTGTTTTTAATTGGTCCATGGCTCCAAAAAGGCTTTAAACTGATGGTCTAAAGGACAACATGAAGCTTTGCCACTGATATAGCTCTGTGGCTGGCATGACCTCCACTCCAAGTCTATTCAGGGCTTTTTGTTTGGTTCTTTGTTTGGCTTCAAGCTCTAATGGCAATCAAAAGGGACGCCGTGGCCGCTCTCAGTCCTCCACACTAATGACATTGGCACAGAGGCAGACAGACACTGCTCAGCCAATCCGCTGGCCTCCCAACACGGTCTCATCGCCGTACAGAGAGCCTCGCCTGAGTCTCTTCGGAGAACTCCCATTTAGCCATTCTCTGTGATTTCCCTCTCAGGAAACAACCAAATCATTTTCTCGTAGACACGCTCATTAGCCGACAAGCCGTTCACTGCCAATTTCAACATTTCAATATTCCCGCGTGTGCCTCGGCAAACATCGGTGGTCCCGTCGTTTCCAGGGAAAGCCAGCATCGACGTGCCAGCAACACACTCCAAGGAAAGTGATCTAGGTGCCAAGGTAATAAGTCGAGGTAGCGGGAGAAAAAAAAGAATAAATGGCTGAAGTGTTATGATAGTTAAAAACATGATGGGAATATGTCACAGTGTAATTAGACATTTGGGTCGGATGAGGTGGCTTTACAGGTAAAGCAATTAAATCAGTGGGTGTTGGGTTGCAACCAGAATTGACCCAAATTGGGAACATTACCATCGTAAATATAATTTATGAAGCATCATTCAGAGCAATTAGACTCTGACAAACACCAACACGCATGCCGTCGGTTTCAGCGAGGTTGGACCCGGCAACCGATTTTAAAATTTTTTTTATTTCCCCTAATATGCCGCGCAGTAAATCTGCATTGTCTGCGGCTATTGAAACACAGAGAAAGAGAGATCAATATAATGGGTTTGGCACCTGGCCAAAATCATCCCCGACAATGTGCTAGGAAGGCATTTGAAATCACCGGTGCGTATCCGCGTGTTTGGGGGATAAAAATAATTCCTCGCCTCTTTGCCAAGGAGCGGGGAGGCACAATGCCCAGGTCTGGAGGGAAGGGTGCCACATGGGTCTGCAAATTGGCTCAGGCGATCAGACACGGGCATCTCATTTTGTAGAGGAGAAGGAGGAGGAGGAGGAGAAGGGTGGAGGAAAGGGAGATGAAGATAGTAGGCATCTGCGTGTGTGTGTATGTGTGTGTTTTGGGGCGGGGGGTAAACAATTGCAATGATTTTCCCAACCTGGCACGGTCCAGGATGTGGATGGCTGCACTGGAGAGGAGCGGCGTCGGGTCTATTTGGCTCGCGGTTTGTTTCTTTATTGGGAGGAGAGAAAAAGAGTTGAAAAGAATGAGGAGGGGAAGAGGAGGAGGACTTCTGTTCCCCGTCAGAGCAGTCGGAACGAGGGAGGCCGTTCACAGCAAATTATTTCATTCAGATGAAGTGAAAAATCACTCCTTTACGTTACATTTGCAAACATTGGCTGCCGGAGATGCCAGTCCTGACTGGGAGCTGGAAAACACACGCTGGAATCCTTTTTTTTTTTTTTTTCAGAGGCTGACTGATGCTATTAACCCCTACTGGTGTCAACTTTAAAGGGACAGTTCAACATTGTTGAAAAGGGGCGACGTTGAAAAGGTTATAAGCAGTTAATGTCTGAACTCCAGTCGATTACTCTCTTGGTGTGTTAATTTACGGTGCCCATAAAAATAATTTATCCTATTTTACTCTTTTATTGCTTTTGCAAATAAACGCAAACAAAATTAGACTTTTTTTTTTTACCAAAAAAATTATAGAAAAACCTTTAATGTAAAAGTGAAAATAGATTTTTACTAAATAGAGACAAGTAAATAAAATGAGTGCATAAATATTCACTTCTTTTCAAGCCAGTATTTAGTAGAAGCCTCTCTGGAGCCACAATCAGTCTTGCACATCTGGAAACTGCACCATTCTTTGCAAAACTGTTCAATCTCTGTCAGTTCACATGGGGTTCAGATGTGAACTGTCCTTTTTAAGACCAGTCAAAGTTTCTTCATCGGTGTCATGATCCGTGGTTTTCTGTTTATTTTGAGTTTTTCTGTGTTTATTCAGTCCTGTGTTCCTGTGAGTCTCTGTCCTGTCCTCCCCGTTGATTGCTCCCCAGGTGTGTCTCATTCCCTTGATGACCCCGTGTGTATTTAACCCCTCCTGTTGTCTGTGTTCCTCGTCGGGTCCTTGTCGTCGTTCGTCACTCGCCAGTAGAACTGTTAAGTCCTGGTTTGTATTTGTTCCGTCTAGTCCGTTTTGACAGTTGCTACCGGTATTTAGCTGCGTGCTTGTTCCTGCCGTGCTGCCTGCCTTGGACTATTTGTGTGCTATTTTTATTATCATTAAATGCATCATCTTCACCATACCTGGGTCTCAGCGTCTCTCCTCACCACCAACACCCCCACCTTATGACAGATCAGCTTTGAACCCTAGCTACAAGCATGTAAACCGGAATTTATTTATTTTTTTACTTTGTGT
>NW_015113470.1:459680-468127 GCF_001443285.1 Poecilia latipinna | reverse complement strand
GTGTGCTATTTTTATTATCATTAAATACATCATCTTCACCATACCTGGGTCTCAGCGTCTCTCCTCACCACCAACACCCCCACCTTATGACAATCGGATTGAGGTGTGGGGTTTGACTGGGCCACTCCAGAAGATCCACCTTGTTGTCTTCAGAGCATTTCCATGTGGCTGTAGCTGGATTCTTTGGGTTACTGTCTTGATGGAAAATAATGCCTTGTTTCCACTGAGCGGTACAACCGGGGTCGGAGACGTTCAGTATTTTATAGTCCGGCTTATTCAGGAGAGAATTTGGATTCTCACTTGGGGGGGTTAAACCCAAACGGCTGATGTGTCATAGTGCAACGACCAATGTGACGCACTAGCATGTCTGTGGCCGTGGAGATGATGCGTTCGTGGTGATGTGCAGTGTTTGGTGTCCGCCAAATGTAGCATAGCATTACACTGCTTTAAAGGTCAGTTAAGCAGCAAAACTGACTGGAAGCATCTTCAGAACATGTCAGGTTCAGTGCTTTCAAAGTGAGGTTCTGCTAAAAGGTTATAAGCAGGTAATATCCAAGAACTACAGTAAAAAACTCTTAAGGTCTCGTGATTTCATATAAAAGATTAGTCACTAGTCGGCTAAAGCTAACGGCTAGTCCAAGAGGTGCCAAGACGCCATCTAGCGGTATTCCAACTGCTAAGTCATTGTCATGTTTCCATTTGATAGTTCTGAACAAATGGAAATGGAGGACAGAAGATCGTGCACCACGATCTTGAGGGGAAACTCAAGTTAAAATATTGCTATTGAAGTGAGGACTAATTTTAGTGCTTTTCACACCTTCTTACTCTGGCCAGAAATGGCTTGTACGTTAAATTCTCACTATGTGTTTCACACAGGAAGATCGCTGTGTGTGTACCACCTCCAACCTCCATTTCTCATGGAAATAACCTCTGAAATGTACGTAGCTAACCATCTGATGGTAATGTGCAGCTGGTTTAAAGGTCAGTGAAGCAGCATTCAGAGATGGACTTGGTAAATGAACAGGTGAAGAGAGCCGACTGCCTACAAACTCTCCCGATACATCTGGTGTCAACTGTTCAGGTCGGCTATTTTAACTAAACCGTTAAATTACACAAAATGTACACGCACACATACACACACATGTAAGAGGACTTTTTTTTTTTTTTTTTTTTTACACACGTCACCTTTAATGTGCATTCAGTGACACATGCTTGGCTAACCGGAGAGTCTCTCACACAAGCGCTGCGGTGTGCACAAGCACACTAACGCCCACGCGCTTCCCATGCAGGTACGCTCGGGCCCCCCCACAGACTCGGCTGCTCCCGAAGAAGTCTCAGCGGGAGCACTAGATTAAAAATGACAATCACTCAGGGTGCACGGCAAACACCACAGGAAACGCAGGTGCCTTTGTTAAGAGACACCCAGCGCTCTAAAGGGCCTAATTATCTGCTGTTATTTTGGCAGTTATCAGGCGGAGAATAACTCCCCTGCTCAGACTCAGACTCACACAGCAAAAAATTACTCACTCGCTCACAGTGAGGTATTATACTGCACCACTGACAAGGTATGAATATTATATGCTGCGTTGGAATCTGAATAGATTTTTTTTTCTTCTTCACAATAGGCTGTTGTGGTTTCCTGTTTTTACTTTTTTTTTGTTTTTTTTTACAGAAAGGAAACTATTAGTATCACTGTGATCATTAAAAAAGATTCAACTGTTGCGACTAAATTGCGTGGAAAATGTTTTCCCCCCCGACAACAAGTGCCAGCTGTAGGATATGACAAAACTTTGAATTAAAAAAAGAACAAAAAAAAAACAACCAAAAACAAAAACAATGCAACACAGAAAACAGAGCTGACTTCAGATCAGGTTCTTGACATTTTATATGAAAAAAAGAAAGGCGTAGAAAACAGTGGAGGTTCCAAAAGCTGCCTCCCCCTCTGCTCTCCGGGGCTAGGTGGCAGTGTTGGGCATGGTTTCAGACACATCCTGCCCCTCGGCTCATGAACAGATAATTGGACAGTTTTATGGAGGATATGAACTCTGAAGGGGAACTTAAGCCATCTAATCATTGGCATTCAGCGTATGCTATTCATATGCATAAATACAAATAAAACACGTTCTATCGGCACAAAGAACGCTCCGACTGAAAAACATAGGTGCCACATTTGCTACATTATGGAAATAATGTAGCAAATGAATGACTTTAAATGAATGTTTTTGTTTTTATTCTGCAATGCAACTGTTCTAATAAGATATCTTTTTATTTATCTTTCTGTTATATTTCACTGAAACTGTGTGTTTCTTTGATGGCAGTGAGTCTTTGTCTTTCTTTTTTTCAACATGTCATCTAAATGTTTTGAAATGTGCCATATTCTACTGTTATTTAGTTCACCAACACACACTTTGGCCCAAAGTAAAGCCTGTCGCCCGCCCAGCAACTTTTCCATATGCATTTAGCACTTTCTCCTCTTAAATCGGGTGTTTGTGTGTTTACATCATCGCTCAGGCGTCTGTCGTCTCTCATCAGAGAGACTTCCTGCTCGTTTCTCCACACGCTCTAACCGCTAATGTCACGAGCTCCACATAATATGCAGATAATGGTTCATCAGGCTGTCTTTTCTCCGTGTCGCCCCGTCGCCGCGTTGAAGCTGATCACACGGCACGGCCGTGCCCTGCAGGAATACAAGCCGCCCGTAATAGAAATGAATAAGAGAAGGAGGAACATGCCCACAGAGGGTCCAAACTTTCTCACTCTCTCGTCGGCGTATTCAGAGGGGGATCCGGCCCTTTAAGCTGGCGCAGCCGGTCTCGGGCGGCTCCGTCATGGGGGCTGATGCTCATCCGTACGGCTGATCGGAAGTGGCACGGTCGAGGAGGAGAGCTATCAGCGTGGGGTGCGGGAATGGGGACAGTCCCCTACGGTCTCCTGCTACCTCTCCCCACTTCTTTCACTATCTCTCAAGTGCAAATTCACATCCATCTCTTGTGATCTTTTGGGCTGCTTCTCCCTTGCTAAGATCTCCCTCTTCTTGTTTCCCTCCCACTCTTTCTTGCTCCCTCAGTTTCCTTTTCTATCTCTGTTTCTCTTGCTCTCTCCTTCCCCAACGGCCCGTCCTTCCTTCATCTCAATCCCGCTACCTCCACGAGTTTTCTGCCTTTCTGTCTTTCTTGATTTCTTGTCTTTCTTTTATTTACCCCCTACTTTTTAAAAGGTAAGTTCCTGATTTAAAAACGGGAAAAGGAAGTAGCCCCAGTGAGGATATTACTGAAACTATTTAACTTTATGCACTTTGCAGAAAGTAAAATACAAATCTTTTATCTTTTTTTGATACCATGGTTTACAGATATTCACACAAAATAATATAACAAAAGTGCATGACATGATCTAACTGACTATTATTTTATTTCAATAAACATACTTCTGGAAATAAAAAGACCACTTGCTTGGTTTGAGCCTGGTAAGAACCACCCTCTTCTTCTACGTTTTAGAAGCTATGAAGCTTACCGGAAATTTCCTGATCTGTAAACGACCATCCTCCACTGCGCCGAGCTGAAGAAGGCGGCTGTTGACGACAATTTGATATCAACGTGGACTGAACGACTTTGTTCACTTCCTCTACTGCCATTGGTAAAACTACAGGCAAACAATTCTAAAGAAGCGCAGAAAATTGATGTCATCGTTCACGACTTCTCCTTCTGCTTGCTGTTTGGCCAGGTTGAAATCCTACGAAGGAGTCAAAGTCAATGAGAAAAATCCCAGACTGAGATTTCTCTTCTGAGGGGAGATTAGAATCGGAAGGAATTGCACAGTGAGGCAATGGCCAGGCTAGTTTAGTGTAGTAATACTTTCTATGTTACGTTTGATGCTGAATATTGAACCTTTTTGCTGTTTTCCTGTTCATATAGTAATGGCAGTACAATACAAGCTCATGCAAATTGGTCAGGCTCTCTGCTCCGATACACGAGAGATGGGCTGCTGTCTTTTACATTTTTTCACATTTTGAATAATTTCCAAACAGCTGAATTTATCATAAATCAAAATAAGGGAAGTATTTAGCCATATTCTTTAACTAGTTGACCAGGAATGTGTAGTAACAGGCACTATATCACCTAGAGTTGTACGATATTGCATATTTTGGTATCTATCCAATATGGATACAGATGTTTTTTTATTATTTAAAATTGGTATGATGGAACTTCTGATCATTAGGAGTTTTTGTGTTATTTTTTCTTTTTAATTGTTTTGTTCAAACCTCAGGTAGAATCTGGACAAAGTTGATAGGTGTCTACAAAATACTTCAATAACACGGCAACAACATAAACAGAAACCATAGAAAAACTAAATAAATGTGTGTGCTTTTTTGTAAATAAAGTGTAAATAATTTAATTTGAGAAGAATTCAAAACAATGTCTTTTAGGTACAGTTGAGAAACTACTATGCAAAAATAAACATTTCAAGAGGGAATCTGAAACTTTTGTTTCTTTTATTGTTCTTCCCACGCTAGTATCGATCTGATACTTATATTGACTTGGTATCGATATGATCAATACTTTTGATCAACCATCCCTCCTCCACCTCATGCTTCACACCACTATAGTTGTCACAAAGTGGCATATCATGAAAAGGAGTCAGCTTTAGTAACAATATGGTGGTCACTTTATTAAACCTGGGGTAAACCATTCCTATAATGAACATGATTTATGCACTTCCTTATCCATTTTAAATGTTTTCCTTCTTTATTCATTAAACCTACAGTAGTTTCCTTTGACTTTTTCTTTTATCTTACTTCATGTTCTTGTTTTCTCAGTAAAAACAAAAACACATAACACAGTCATTCTTGCACCAGTGCAGTCGTTCCCCCCACCTCCTCCACTTGCCTGCTTCTTTACTCTTCACCCATCTGCGGGGGCAATTACAACCCCCCACCCTTGTGCCAGTGCAGGCACACACACTCAGCAAAACCACACTTATCCCTCAGTTGCACCTGCATCCCTCCTGCTTCTAACAGTCCCACAATGCCCTCCGTCTGCCGGCCCGTACGGCGCCCTCTGGGTTTCCGCCAGAGAAGATCTTTGTTGCCTTTCTGTTTTCTCCCCTCTATCTGCCTCCCCACTTCGGTTGACATCCACGTTATTTATTTTATGGCTGAGGACTCAATTTGAATCCCCTTTCCCCATCAGTCACATGCCACACAATTGCTTTCTCCTTATCTTCCGGAGTGTCCTTTTTACAACACATCAGGGCGCCATAACGCGCCTATAAATCCCACTGTTTCCGTATCCTTACCTATCCAAACCCGTGCTTTAAATTCATCCAGACAGCGAAAGTGGCTATGAAAAAATTATTACAGTTTGCTCCTCCGTACGTCAGTGTGATAGTTGTAAACAAGTAGCTCCTCCTCAACTTTCATTCCTTTTTCATGCTTTGTAAGTTTTGCAAGGATTTCCTTGCAGGGGAGAATAAACAAGCCGATCCGCTTTTTCTTCTTCGACTCCACCGCCGCAGAGGACGGACGAGCTGCACGGAGGAGTCGGATGGTGGGGGGTGGAGGGGCATGGTGGTGACATTGCTGACCATGTCCGGCGGCCCAATTACCTCTCTCCAAATATGGCGCTCAAAAAAAAGAAAGAAAAGAAAAAAAAGAAAAGAAAAGCCGGGCCGGCGTGTCGTGTACACATGGTGTCTGTTACTCCCCAATTATTCCTGCATAAGCAGATTGTGTGGAACATCAAACTGGGGACGTGATGGCTCGTGTGCGGGCTGCCTCCAGCAGAGTGCTCTTTCTTTCCTATCATTTGATCTCACATTGTAATCCCAGGTGCTTTGAATAATTTATAGGATACAGCTTCTCGTTAAACAATAATTTATATGTGTCTATGAGAATTGATTCCACAGGAATGCACATCTAAATAATGAGAGAAACCGCTGCATTTCATCTACAAGGAAGAGGCAGAGGGATAATAATAGCAAAACAAAAGGCACCTAAGCAACAGCGGCGGCAGCCAAACTAATATTAGCAACCCAAATAATAACAGTAATGACGCTGATGTTAATGAAATTATTTTAAAATTCCTTCCTGTTTTGATCTTTACAGATAAAATCCGGTTTTGTGAATTTAGACGTTACACAGGGTGTCCGGTTTTCTGCACAGCACATCATTTCAACCCTCTCGGCCATTTTTACTTTGATTGCGTTTCCCCTATTCACATCTACTTATCAATTCGCAGGAGAGGGCCACACTCATGCATGATAAATTCGCCGTTAATGCAAAAGGCTTGTACCGCCCAGTGCGCGGCTTCCCAAAGAGAAATGATGCAACCGACTCCCCTCTCAGGCAGAAGGAGACGAAATGTTCATCAGACGGGAATACGGGGAGCGAGAGGGGGTCGGCGGGGATACGCTGACTGGTCACAAAGTTCATTAGTTCTCACGAAGAGCAAAACGGTGAGGTCGACTTGTTAAATAAGATGCTTAAAGCTCACCCTCCTCTCCCGCCACCAAACACTAAAGTTCAGTTTTGAAGCTGATTGAAATCAGATGACAGAAAAAAAGAATAAAAAGAAAACACTTCCTGCACAGTTTACATAATGGCTTAAACAGCAGTGTGCTACGCATAGCAATGCAAAAGAATCTGTGGTGTTGCTCGAGGTGCAACACTGTGAAGAAAGTTTTATTGGGACCTTTGGAAAAAAAAGAAAAATAAATGAGGAAGTTGCAGCAGGAAGTGCTGGGAACCAATTATCCAGAGGTGTGACGCTGTCAGAAGTCTCCAGGTTTTGTCAAGTGTTCTGACACCCTGCCAGTGTTGTTCTCTGGGAAATGGAACTGTTGAGCGTTTTTTTTCCTAAACGGGATGGGGGAGCAAGGAAAAAAAAAACAGAAAAAAAATCACTGCATTCGTGAGTACCCTAAGGGTCTAGATTTACCTTCTTACTTCTCCGTGCGTTTTTAATTATTTTTCTTTCTCTCCTAACATCCGGTTTTGTTTTTGGATTCCACCCCTTTTTTTTTTCTTTTTTTTTTTTTTACTTTCATTAAGATTTTCTCTTTTTTTCCTACTTGAGCCTCTGAAATTGAAATATCTGACATTAAAATGTGTAAACGTCTCTCGTTAGCTACAAGATTTGAGATGTCATCGCGATCACGTAAAATGCCACAAAAAAAAATCAGAAAAATAAGATGATAAAACGTAGATTAGCATTTTAGAACTGCCTGCATCTAGTGCATCATTCTGCTTCAAAGAAGAAAAAGATAAATGATGATGCCATTAAAAGTGAACTAATTAAGGAATGCTTCTTTTAAAAACTCATTAACTGCACCCTCATTTACATAATGATGCATATTAATTAAGTTTTAATGAATCTGAGCTTCCATCAAGTCTCCTCTCCTTGGCAGTGGAGCCATCTCTACAAATGAATAAACACTTCTCTTAAGTATATTTCTCCCTGCAAATGGGAAATGGGTTTTAAACAATAGCAACAAACAAACAAAAGCCTTCAATCTCTGCTCAATAGAAATGCACATAATTCAGGGTCAAACTTGAGCAGAGAAATCTGCATAACCTCTTACTGGTTAAAGGGGGGAGAAAAAAAAACAAAATAAAAAAAAAAAAACGCTGCAGCTGTTAAACTGGAAGTCCTTGCAGTGTGGCTTATTTATCCAGGGAAATATTTCGACAGCAATTTCTTGACTTTTTTTTATTTTTTTATTTTTGGAGTAGGGGAAAATTACTAAATTGTGTCTGCATATAGAGAAAGAGTACAGTGACAGGCCATGGGTTGCTTCTAATGAGATGCATTTTAAATTAGAGCGCACCTCTCACATTGCCAGCTGGTGTCTGCTCAGGTGCTTCTCTGTTGTGTGAGTGACGGAATGCATACACACGCACACACGCACACACACCGACGGAGTCGCATCATCATCACCACCATCATCATCAACAAACTCTATCCCCTCTCCCCCCCACACCCGACCCCATCTGAACGCATGAACCCTCCAAATAAAAGTGGCTCCCTCGCAATTCGGGGGGCTGCTGCCTGCGGAGTCTGAGTGACTCGTGTTAATCCGGGCTTTTGCCACACTTTAATTATGTGATTCCTCTTAGTGAAATAAAAGTCATTACAGCACCGAGAGACGAGTTTCTTTAACTTAATGGAATGAGTGGAGGTTTTCCTCAGAGAAAGTGTTTTAAGAAAAAAGAAAAAAAAGGAAAAAGAAAGCGGAGGGGGTTTTAACATGAGTTAAAGTCTCGCGTCTGTGAGTCTTAAAAAAAAAATGTTTCTTGGAAATAATCAGCTAACTGAGAAACAGAGGAAGCCTCATTCTGGAAGTTTCTTTCTTCTGTTTTTTTCTTGTTTTGTTTTGTTTTTTGTTTTGTGTCTTTTTTTTTTTTTTTTTGGGAAATGGGGAAAAAACGAATTGACCCCCCGGCGGAAGTACGA
>NW_015113470.1:401232-456571 GCF_001443285.1 Poecilia latipinna | reverse complement strand
GGAAGTTTTTTTCTTCTGTTTTTTTTTTTTTTTTTTTTTTTTTTTTTTTTGTGTCTTTTTTTTTTTTTTTTTGGAAAATGAGCAAAATCCGATCTGACGCTCGCTGCGAATGACGACGAAGCGACACGCCGGCGACAGAAGCAGCCGCGTCCGCCTTCCACACGAACGCTGCCTACTTCGGTTTGTTTGTTTGCGTGCCTTTGCGTCTTCCCCCCCACAGCTGGTGCGGCCGGCAACGGCAGGTACGAGCGGGGAGGAGGCGAGCGGGCGGCACTCGGGCGGGGGTTAAAGGTCGTGACGATCAGATGATTGGAACTACAGAGGAAGAGGGGTGTAGCCATGTAGGGAAAATGGGGGAAGCAGATGCCCGTTAATTAGGGGAAATGCGACGGACAAGATTTGATCAGCGAGGGGTACAGCTGCCTCCCGCAGCACGGCAGCTGTTGCGAGGGGGGATGCTGGTGGGGCTTGTGCCTTGTATGTGTGTGTGTGTGTATGTGTGTGTTCCAAGTCCCCACAGGGCACTGCCACACTTCACAGACATCCCAGGAACCGTCCGCAGGCCAACGCAGTGCCCTGTGGAGACAGACTATTTACAGCACAATGCAAGTTATACTCATTAAACTCTCAGACGAAGTTGGATTTGTCAGTGTTGACTTTTTTTTTTTTTTTGGAAGGAAACTTGATTTGTGTAGACTAAAACCTACACATCCATAAACATGTTTTTGTGTGTGTGTGTGTGTGTGTGTGTGTGAGAGTGTGTGTAAACTTTGAGAGGAAACGTTTCCAGCACACACAAACTCAGCTGGCAGGTTTTTCAGAATCAGTTTAAGTAATTAAAAGCATGTGATCGTGTACAAGTAAGCGCACAATGTGTTTTGATAGCTTCTTGCAGGGGTCGGCTCTAGATGTCAAACATTCATCCTGAGTAAAATCTCCTCCAACTGCAAACAAACTGGGCCAGACAGGGCTTACACAGGCAATGGCCCAACAAATTTTCTTATTTTTTTTGCAAAACTTTAAAATTTATATGCAACTCATCGGTGCAAATCGTGTGAGTTGCATTATTTTTAGGATGTTTATAAATATAATATTCAAGTTTTTGAAGATTATGACATTATAATCAATTTCTTTGTGTTCTCGCCATATGCATTTTAAATATTATCTATTTCAGAACTAGTTTTGTTTTTTTCTTCCCATCGTTGTGTTTTTTTTTCTTTTTTTGACTTGTGTATGGAAAGTTTAAAAATGACCAATAAATAAATAAAATTTGAACAACATAGAGTTATTGGCTGGAGGACGCATTGAACCTAGAATGCATGAGTTCATAACTGCAGATGCGTAGGACTACATATTAATGTACTGTAATTTGCATTAGTGAAAAAAAAAAAAAAATCCTTAGTGGACAGGTCACCAAAACTGGCTCCATCCCAGGGGCCCACATCCTTGTAAATACGGCCCTGCAAACGAGGGAGGACTGCCGTGTCGGTTTCATGACAGTCATACCATGAGAAAAACTTTCTAAAAATATTTTCCACTCTTTTCTCTCTGAGTCAGACTTTGATAACCACTGACCTAAGCGTTTGCCGGCAGCATTCGTTCCAAAGCCTCTTCAGAGACTACGGGTATCCCACGCTATCTGTCACTTCTTTTTGTCCTTTCAGTTGCAAACACAGAGGAGTTTCAGTGACTAACTTCTCCACCAATGACTCTCCGTCTGTCTCCTTGTTAGCGTCGCTTACTTATTTCTTTTTTTGTCTCTGCCCCCCGTTTCAAATCACTGTTTTTGCGTAAGCAATTAATACGTCGACATTACTTACCAACTTTACCCGTATGCTTTAATTGTAACGTGACAGACCGATTTTAATGGCAAAATATTTCTTCTAAAGATACTCCATTGCTTAAAAATAATCAAAGCTTATAATTACGTTCTAAATCATTGTGCTCCTGAGTGTAATACGTGCCCTTTCTCTCGAATTAAAAGCGTCGGCTTTTAATGATGTTTTCTAGCAAAACTATGAGGTTGTTACTTCCTGTCATGAGACGTGCGCCGAACCTTTGAAAAGTCCAACTAAAACTCAACAAAGTACGAATAATTAAATGAATTTCAAAAAATGTCCAACATTTTAGAACATCATTCCAACGCGTGTGATATTGTTTACTTATTCATGCATCCGCAGCATGACTGTCAACCTTAAAAAAAAAAAAAAAAAAGATTCCTCATTTGCTTCAATACCTTGACTTTTTTTGATACGCCATTGATGTTTTTTTATGGTAAATTTATTATTTCATCGTTCCAAGCAGCAGAACGAGGTGTGCAGAAAAAGACAAAAAAAAAAGGTTGCTGTGTAGAAGATTCCCTCCCCCCAACACCATCCACCCACACCACCAACCACCTATTAAAAGTTATCTTTCTTTAATCAATTGTTAAATGTCATAGACAATCATCATTTAACACCGTCTTCCTGTGTGATTCTTTTTAATCTGGCTGTAAATAGGGCAGCCCTGTCTATCACTTCGGTTGGTGCCGTACACCAGAGACTTAAGGTGTTTCAACAATAGCTCTTGAAAAAAAATAAGGAAAAAAAAAGGGAAACAGAAAAAAAAAACAAAAAAACAAAGAAGCACTTTTTTTTTCTTTCCACTCCTCATCTCAAATCCCTGCAGAGAACACCAAAGGTATGAAAAGTGAAGAAAGGGGGGAAATAAATCCGGGCGATGATGAATAATTTGAATGTAGAAATGAAGCTGTTTCAGGAGTGAGTGAGATACCGCACAAGGAGCAGCCATGGGGAGCACACAATTAGGTCACCCAAAATAAAAACGCTATCCTCCAGAAAGTCTTTCTTGGAGTTATCAAATTCAATATATTTCACTGCCAACAGAATTCTTGATTTGGCTGTGAAGTGAGAAAGGCGAAAAAGAAAGGAAGTGGAGAGGGGCCTTATAGAAAGCCGAGACGGCTCAGGACTTGAGCGCATTTGATAATTTATGCACAAAATTGGGACTTTTTTTTTTTTTTCTCGTTTAAACTCCCAACTATCCTCACAGGAGGGGACGACGAGACGAGCCATACGGTACAGCGCGTGCGGCGAGGAGCGGGACGTGAAGGGGGCGCACAGACACGTTGTTTACTTTCTGTGGTTTTATTTGAGATTTAATGACACTCAAAAGGAGATCTTGCCGTGCGGCCGCCGCGTCGCCTCATGTACGGGAGGAGCGAAAAACTTTGAGGGTGGTGGAAAGTTTATGAAGCCTCGCCGCAGTGACAAAAGTCAACAAAACAGCCTGAGCCAGCCCCGGCTTCTCGCCATCCTGCACTGACGCCAACCCAACAGGAAGGCGAGGAGGCCTCTCTCCGGAGAGAGAGAGAGAGAGAGCGCGATACGCCGCGTCTCCAGGTGACAAGATATGTCACACCACCTAAAACCCTGTGGCACAATTATACCTCCGTCGCTCTGAAGGGAGAAAGAGGGGGAGAGGGATGTGGGGAAGGTGTGTGTGTGTGGGGGGGAGGGGTGACGGTGGGTACAGAGTGAGTGAGAGGGAAAGTGGAGGGTGCGCCGGGGTTGGTGGTGCCGCTGGATGCTTTACTCCTGGCTTATTCAAAGAGACAGCCCAAGGGATGCCTCTCGCTCTTCTAACAAAGCACTTCTTCTTTTTTTTTTCCTTGAGTATTGCTGGGTGTGCTCAAGTCAAATCCTCTGGGTCCCAGTCTTACCCCCCCACCCCCGCTCAGCCATTTGAGGATGCCTCAGAAACTTTTTCTCTCAGACACTGGGGCCTGTTTCAGAGCTGATGTTTCAAATGAACATTACAATTCTGCAGAGGCCACGGAGACAGACAGAGAGAGAGAGAGGGGTTACTGCGGGAACGAGGACGGTATAGTGGTTGAATGTCAAACTTGGATCTGAGCAATTGACGCTTCGTTTACTTTTAAAAAACACGATTCCAAGAAATTTCCAGATTCCTGATGACTTTCTGCTCAGTTTGAGCAAAAGAGGACCATTTTTATCTCCATCTAATGACTTTTTTTTTTTCAGGAGATATACACACAAACAGAGAGAGTTTGTATTAGCTTCCATATGACATGTGATGACTTGGGAGTGCCTAATACGGGCCCTTGGCTTTAACAATGCATGAGTGAGGGAAGGAGAGAGGGGACGTGCTCGCGCTCCAACTAGGTCAAACTGTCTAAGGAACAAAACAGAACAGACCTCAAGTTTGCGGAAATCATTACAGGAAAACAAACTTGTCACTCGCTTGACACCCTTGACTGTTTTGCTTTCCGAAGCACAGAACGATAACAATAATGATAATAAAAAATAAATAAATAAAAAATCTCCAATGCAAATTAGCTTGTGTGTGTGTGTGTGAAGTTTTCTCTCTCGTTTGAAATGCATATCAAAAAAAAAGGGAGCCAAAGCCACAACTTACCTTGTCGTTGACATCGGGGGACAGGAGGAGGAAAGACAAAAAAAAAAGGGGGAAAAAAAAAAAGTGCTTTTTCTCTTCGAGAGCTGGATTCGATTGTATACACAAGCCCCGCAAAGGAAGATAAACCAGAGGCATAGATTCATAAAATATACATCTGCTTCTTTGTCTTTTGTTAAGATCTTCAACAAATACTGCTGATGCAAGAGGACAAAAAAAGGGAAGGTTATTGGGGGGGTTGAGATATGGAATTGCAGCAGAATGACTTCACCCCTACCTTTTTCTTTAGAAATTACTGCCATCATGGGAAGAGACTCATTCATACTTAAAGCCGCTTTAAGGGCATTTGGAGCATTGTCGCTACACTTCTGCTCAGCTCAGTATTTGCTGACTTCAGTGTGTTTCCCTCCAAACTCACTTAAAACACTATTTCCTTAAGACCTACCACCGCAGTGACAGGCGTCAACAAGCAAAGCAAAGCAAAGCTCCCCATGTTGGTATTTGCCAAGGTTCTTCCGAGAGTGGTTCTTTTTTTTTTTGTTTTTTTTTTTTGTTTTGCCCAGGCAACATATCTCATGGTCCTATAAGAGGTTGGCTCTGGCTGGCTTCTCATATGGGACCTACCTGGTCTTACTGAATACAACCAATATCAGCATAGTCAAGTAGAGATAGGATCCAGAACTGCCCTGCCACAAAGTGGAAAAGAGACCGTCAGCTGGGGTATGTAACTTTTATATATATGAAAAAAAATGTTAAAACATTTTTCACTATGTCCTGACAGGATAATATGAGGCAGATAATCTGTGAAAAGATCAAGTTCCTCCACCTCCTCCCTGGGCTGCCATTGCCATCTGAAGAAATACACAGATCCCTTAAAAACAACCAATCAGAGCCAGGAGGTGGGTCTTAATGCTGTCAATAAACCGTAGGTACGCGCTGCACAATGAAAACCGTCATCGGTGACCATGCTCACTACCCTTAGCATTCACAACAGGCTTTGCTCACGGGGAGAAGCTATAGCATAGCAGAGAGCAAGTTGGAGTGTGAGAGGTGTGTACACAAGGATAATTGACAGTGCTAAGACCCTCCTCCTGGTTCTGATTGGTTGTTTCTGTAATGTATTTTTGTCCTGAGAAAAGGCAGAGAAGCTGGATTTTTATTTCACATTTTATCTGTCCCATACTATCTATCTGTCATGACATAATGACAGTTTTAACAATTATGTAAAAAACATTTTCCATACCCCAGCTTTAACATAGCTTTATTATGTAACCTGTAGATGATCTCTCAATGGGCCTTTATTTCTGCCTATTTTCAACTCATTTCTGCAAAATTTGTATTTATTTGGTGGTACTTTCTTAACTTTGTGTTGGCAAGAAGATACATTGACATGATCAATACAAAACCGATTTAATGGGACGCACATAAAACAGCCGGGAACCGAGGAGTTGTTCATGAAAATTGTTGCTTCCAACAGAAGCTATTAAAAAGAGAAGTGCGGTAAAGAACATTTCATCAAGTCACATTTTGAACTAAAGCGACCACCAGGGTGATCTGGACTTAAAAGCTTAGCACAATCAATAGTGATACTATTGTGATAACAATAAAAGTGAGGATGAGAACTATTTATTATATAATTTTTAGGTAAATATACGACTGCAACTGCATGACCCAGCAATTATGGCCCCACAAATTCCCCGCATGGCATAAGCAACTTCAAAGAACATCGCCTCTTGTTCAGAACGCAAGCGAACAAGTTGGAACAATGATAAAGAGACAAAAATGACAGAAAAGGATAGAAGAAGGGGGACAGATGAATGTCAAAATGTGTTTTTATCCTCGTCAGTAATCAGTGGAAATATATTTATTGTCATTACAGCATTAAAACCCCTTTTTATAACAGCTGGCCAAGCTTTTGCACACTAGCACTGATATTTTGAGGATACAGCTCTGGTAATAGTTATTTGTCCACAGGGTTGCTTTGAGAATAACACACTAAACCACATAGATAGAAAATACATATGCATGTAAGCACACAGACACGCACATACACACATACATGCTCATCTCTTTCTCTATACCCAGTAGAGGTAGATATCGTAGTTTTGATCTGGAGCTGATATAAACCATCTTCCTGTTACATCAAAAATTATTTTTATGTGATCAGCGACCAGTTAATGACAATTAGTTACACAAGCATTTAACATTGCATGTATTTGTGTTTATGTATTTAATCAAGAAAGATGTTAACAAAGGTTTTAAAGTATTGTCAATGTGAAATGTTTAATCACACAAGTTGTCCAAAGTACAAATAAAAGGCATATAACTGTCATATAATAGTTATATTGGATGGTTGGTTGTTGTGAAACCTCTGATGTTCTCCCTTTGAATTCCAACTTTTGGGAAAACTTGCTGATTATTCTCTGAATTGGAACGTGGGAAGTTTGGCTTCTAATTTAAAATCAGATTCAGCCTTGTTTCCACTGAGCGGTAAGGCACGGATTGGTGAGGTTAGTGCACCATCCATGGTCCGTCATGTTCAGGTGAACGTTTTCACTTGACTCTCACAGGGCAGGCAGGGCTAAACCCAAAGACATAACGTTCCGTCACACTAGTGTGACGACAAAAACACCTTACTACTTACTCATGCTCGTCGCAAGCCATGATGTTCTTCTTTCTGCCAATCAAGAGACTGTTGTGTGAACAGTAGCCCTGTATCGTGCCAGGAGACCCAGGAATGGTAAATGTGACGTACTTGAAAAGAGATTCATTAAGTCCAGAGGACCCCGAAGCTCTTCACACTACATTCAGTCATTCACAAACACATTCACACTAATGGTGGTAAACTACATTGTAGCCACAGCTGCCTTTGGGCAGTCTGACATGGACCGGCCCTACAGGGCCTTTTGACCACTTCTCGCAAGAAAAGTGAGTAAAGAGTCTTGCTCAAGGACACGACGACTGATACAAATGACCAGGAGTTCAAATCAGGCAAACCCATCGGATACAAATCGAACTCCTACCGCCATGGCACCATTATTTGGTACCAGCATCATTGGTGCGGTACAATGAGGGTTGTATGCCCCGGTTTTACAGACAAAATAGGATGCCATGGAAATGAGGCATAAATAACAACCATACATCAAGCAACGCGTTCTTTAAGATCTTCCTGTATTACTGTAGCCCATATGTTAAAAGAAGTATCTGAGAAGCACTGTTTTAATCCATGCTGATCAGGCCCTAACAACCACTACCTGGTTTGAGCATAGTCACCGAAGCAGCCTATCCATTTGGAGGAGCCTCAACATCTCTCTCCCTGTGTGTGTGTGTGTGTGTGTGTGTGCGTGCGTGTGTGCATGAGTCAGAGAGTTTGGATGCAGTTGTGTGTATATGATTGCTGGTACAGGAGAGAGCGGCGGGAGTGACAGCGCCCCTCCCCAAGGTCACGTCCAAGGAGAGTCGAGCCAATTACTATGCAGATCAGAGCTGATGGCGTTTAAGGGGATTGCTCCGATGCAATCACATTAGCTGGCCAGAGAGGAATCTCCAGCCTGACCCCAATCACAAGGGCTACAGCGCCGAGGTCAACCGGGGATGGAGGACTGCAGCCCATGTTTTCTTTTCACAAAACACTTTTTCCTTATCTCAAGCCGGCACGTGATTATCAAGCCAAACAAGTCTTTCCCGCCACCCCGGCTTTACAGCAGGCGTGAACTTGCATATGCATGTCTTTTAGGGGAATGCATATGCACTGCGACACATATAGCATAAAACGGCCACAAGGCCATTTTCTGGCGCACAAACACAGCCCAGAATCGCTCACAGTTGACCACAGTTGCCCACGGACGTGTATTCACACTTTGCCCGCCGTCTCTTTTTTCTCCACGCTCCTCTCTTCTCTCCCACTCGTCTTTCAGGTGAGCGCCTGTCTCTGATCTGCAGCGGTCTTGGAGGGCAGATTGCAATTTACTCTATCCCTGTGGGTGAGGTGTGTGTGTCCAGGTTGTAAATATGCCTCCTCTATTTCTTCTCTCCCTTCCATCGCACCCTCTCTGTCTCTCCCTCTCTTCTCCCCTACCCCCTTTCCGTCTGTAGTTTCCCGCCGCTGCCCGCATGGCCAGTAATGAGACTGAGTCTGATCAGGTCGCCCCGGTGTTCCTGGAAAGATCTCACTTGAGCCACTGGCCCGTAATGGAATCTGCATCTAATGCATACATAAATCACACCTCTTTCAGGACATTTTCATATGCATAATGTCTTCCAACCCCCTCCTCTCCTCTTCGTCTCTCTTTCCACCCAATGAGTCTGGGTTGATGGAGAGGAATGGCAAGATAGGAAAGGTGATGAGACCCCCTTTTTTTGTGTGTGGTTGTGTGTGTGTGTGTCTTTCTTTTCCAGACCTGTCTGTAATTCCACCTCGTATATTGTGCTGACAAGACCCGCTGAGTAGTGAGATGATACCAAGGCTTGGGGAGGCTCTTCTTTAGGTAGATCGACATCTGTTCTCACCAAGCGTATCCTGTGTGAATGCAGTGTATGTACGCATGTGTGGGCGCGCGTGAGAATGAGTAAAAAAAAAAAAAAAAAAAAACAAACACAGAAGAAGTTGACTAAAAAGAGGAGAATTTTAAATAGAAAAGCTAAAAAAAGAGTGGAGAGAAATACTGTACAATGGTCAGACTTTGGGTACATTTGAAGAGGACAGTTGCTATGGCCTCTTTTTTTTCTTCTTCTCTACCTCATGTCTCTCTCTCATTCCCCTCGCAGGCTTTGTTATGTTAATGCCGACGGATGTGGCGGATTCACAGTGATTTTTCATCTGTCGGTGACGAGAGATAAAAGGCGAGTGACGAGTTGTCGCGATCGTCCTCACTGTTCGCCTCTCAGTCACTAACAAGCTGCTGCATTGTACCTCCGCCATTTTCCTCCCCGCGCCCCATTTGCATCTGCAAGCCTCCACTTCATCCTCCCTCCTAAAAGTTTATGCCTCCTCGTTAGGGCCATGTAGGTGTGAGATTAAAATGTTGGGCAGACTTTCGTTTTTATAAGACCGAACCTTTTGAGTGCATGTGGTTGAGACCCTTTCTGTTTCTATGGTCGGGTTTGAGGGGCAGGTGGGGGGGCATATATGCATCTGTGCATGCTGTAAAGAAAAACATTACTATACACCTTCTATGCTACTCAGTGTTATTTATTTATTTGAGTGCCTCCTTAGTACGTGGCGCTTTTTTTTTTCCTCCCCGTAGGTGCCGTGCATCTCTTTAGATGATACAAGCTGCCATATCAGCACAGGCTAACCCATTCTTAATCACATTTGCATTTTTATTTTGAGATATTCCTCAAACGTTTGCATTATTGAGGATTTATGATGAGCTCTTCGCCTGATCCTCCATCAACTTCACTCATAAAAAGAGGTTCTCCATAACTCATAGGTGAGTGGAATATGCTGTCCCCCCCTCATTCCCACCCTGAAGTAATTAGATAGCAGAATTCTGATATGGAAAGTTTGAATAAATCACTTTGTTTATGAGGGCTGAGGCCTTGAGAGCGGAAGAGGGCCTTCTGTAACCTCCGAATAAAAAGGGTGCAAATTTTTACATTTTAGCAGTTTCACTCCAGTGTTCGCAAATTTTAACATTTGATTCTGATCCTGAAGCGAGAAACATTTCCTCATAGTTCAACCTTGATGACATCTCAATAGTAATAGTCCTATAAAGAAATAAACAAAACTGAAATAAAGACGAAACCAAACACGAGCTTTCAGATCTGTAAATGTGAGCGTACCAAAAATATCTCTTTGAAAAAAAGAGAGATACATGTACAGCTGGGTAAGGTTGAACCAGGAAGTCGGTCTTGCAGGTGCGTCTTGGAAGAGTCTTACATTGATGCTACATTCTGCAAAGCTGAGATAATGTGAGAAGAGATGGTGCCAAGTGACTTTTTTTTTTTTTAGCAACTGACACGTACATTAAATGCTCATTAGATGTACTCTTAAAAAATAAGTCAAAAACGACACACATACCCAATTTAGATATCTAAAGAGTTTGAGTTCAGTATTAGCCGAGAGTCTTAAAATTATGTCATAAAACTCCAAGAAAGGCTGGCAATGAAATTAGGAAAAAAACCTGCAGAAAGTAAGAGATTAATTGTTGATTAAAAGACAAATAAGAACAAGAAATGCACTAATCAGTTTTTTTCTGACGTGTGCCGATTGCCGATTTTCTTCCAAGTCTGACATAAGGATTCTAATTCTGCCTGTTTCCAGGAGTGTCAGACGTTTTTTGTGTAAACTTCTGAACGAACAAGTACCGATAAATAAATAGCTACAAGATTATTCCCACAAATGCTTCAAAACATTTAACCTGTAACAGTTTTTTTTCTCTCAGAAAATTGCATTAATTTACATTAATGTTGTTGATGTGCTTATATAAGAAAAAGGTAAATTTTTAGTCTGATGTGTTCAGTAAGTAAGTGAAGCTTTATTTACAAAGTACTTCGACAAATAGAGAATAAAAACACACACTAAACAGAAGCAGATTTAAAAAGGTTTGTTTTTAGCTGACTTTTAAAGGAGGCCACAGAGTCAGCTCATGTCTGTGTCAGGAAGAGTTTCATAGTCTTACAACTGCAGCAGGAAAGTTTAGTTTCAGTTTTGTATTGGGGAATCTAAGTTAGCCTTGATAGCAGGATCTCAAGGACCTGATGGAGATTTAGGTCCATGGATGTCCATGGATGTGGAGCTCTGCAAGTCAAATACAGGGTTTTGAAATGCACTGTAAAATATACAGAGAGCCAATGTAGCTGCATTAGCAGTGGAGTTACATGAGAAAATGTTTGATGATTTAGTCAATAACCTCGCAGCAGCATTTTGTGCAGACTGCAACTGCTCCACTTACCGGTTGGGGGAAATGCTCGACTTTTCAGTATTTGACCTGACAAACATCAGTCTGAGCAGATCAAGGGTAAGTTGATGGTTACTGATCTCTGAAAGATTTTTTGTGCATCTACAATAAAAAGATATGAATACTTGATTATAAAATAAAGAAAAATCTTCAAATTGCTACTGCTAGCACTAGCAATGTTTAAACCTACAGTGGTATAGTTAAAATGAATGCTTGTTTTGCTTGTTTTTCCCATGTTAGTTTGTTTTTCCCATGCTAACTTGTTTTCCCATGCTAGCTTGTTTTTTCTGTGCTAGCTTGTTTTTCCCATGCTAGTGTTAGCTTGTTTTTTACCGTGCTAGCTTGCTTTTCCTAAGCTTGAACGTACAGCTGAAATCTACTTCAGGAGTAGATCACTCGTTTCCTTCGCCACTTTGGACCTTTGTGTTTCTGGTCATGTCACACTATTTTTTCAGGTACAGAATATTTCGTTAATCTGTCAATCGTACCCGATTGAAAATCAATCAGTTAAAGCAATTAACGTGTTTGCAGAAGTACCACGTCTTCTAACATCCTGTCCTGAATTCCTGAATGAAAATTAAAAACGCTGCCACTGGAGCACTGACGGGATTTTTTTTATTATTACTTTGTCCTTTTTAAGCTGGAGGTCCAGTTTTAAATTGTATTCACTTAAATTCAGGCTAGAATCCAGATAACTTGTGATTTCATAGTAGCCGTCAGTGGCCAAAAATGATTGCCATTTGGTAAATAAAAGAAGAAAACAGGGAAGCAACTTGCAAGGAGGTGAATTGACCTATGTTCAATTACAAGCTGATTGCACCGATCAATTTGATTTGTTTTTATATTTACCTTTAACATTTTTTGGAGGTATTTTATAACATATTGTGCTCTGATTTAAGTCCAACCTTCTGCATTGAAACCATGTTTATATGACTGATTCTGGAGGCGTGACCGAAATCTGATTTATCACTGGATTTTGGACGGAGTCACAGATACTCCACATGAAGTGAAAAGCAAACTCATGTACAGTTCTCTACTGATGTATAGCTCAATCACTTAGTAAAATATATATACTGAAATATAGAATGTTTTGTCCTTTAAGTTACCTAAATGTGTTGCAAGTTGATCAGGTTGATATCAAGATGTCAGTTTTTAATCACATAAAACATCACAGTAGTATGATTGTGAACCAGCTGTAGAATAAAAACATCTTCTAATTGCTTCCCTACAAGCCCACAACTCTTTTATCAGCCCCAGCTTGATTTTAAAAGTTCAATGTGGGATTTTAAAAGGATTTAGTGTAACCTTGTTGAATCTGATGAAAGGAATTTGTTTATTTGCTACAAACTGTTTCAACTGTACGCCGGTAAAAAACAGATTTCTTTTATAAGTAGCAGGTGTTTACAGGAAGTTAGGAGGAGATTTGTAGCAAATGGCAGTCATTTTAAACTCTGCACATCCAGTTTAGCTGTAGAGCTGACAAGTGTTTTTTATTCTTCTTCTTTGGCCTTCATCTTTGTTTAAGATATTAAGTGTCTTCAAGTCAAATAAAACAACTCTGCATAAAGCTTTGAATCACACATGTGAAAATCCACATCAAGCCTTGTTTTCTGGCACCAGCCTCACACCCAGTCGCTACTTGACATGTCACAACCGGAAGCAATGAAGATCCTGACAAAGGAGGCTTCTTTCTGCTCTAATAGTTCTACCCAGTTTTGTTCTCAACATATGGGTTTTTGAAATATGGATTTCTGCTGCAGGGTTGACAAGTTCCTATAGGCTGCTTTGTGATGTGTATTTTTTTAATAAAGACATTGCAGGATCAGACTTATTGTGTTGAACAGCCACTTCAGTACAGCAATTCAAGAAACGGTGGTTTGAAAGAAACTGGATCTCTTTGCTGGTTTCCCCGCAGGGTCACGGTAAGTTGGGGCACAAAGGTTATCGGATCATATAGTGTGATGTTGTGGTCAACAGTTCAGGTTGGTGAAAAAGTGTTAAAGTTATAGAAAACATGAGCATGGAATGGAAAAAAGGTCTAAAGTGTCGAAAAGCAAAAGCAACTTTTAAATTATTGGTCTTTAATCACTTTTCTTTTTTTAAAAAGTCAACAATTCCTAAATTCAAGGTAAGAGTTCGAGAAGGCTGGTGCTGCTGCTTCAACTTTTAGCTACGTATGCTGCACAACCAGCAGGCCGTGGACAAAAGACCTCAAGAACCTTCAAGGGATGTGGATGTAAAATATTTGAGATGGGAGGCACATTGATCCTTCATTCAGCTGTTCACAGTTTGAATGCAGATCTTGAGACCTTCGCTGCATGTCTTTCCCCTTTTGTTCTCCTTTCATTTTCTGTCTAATTACACAGCAAAGTCTTAAAAAATAGTTCTTAGCTATTTGTCCTTTCTAAGGCCATAAAGAAAAGCAACAATCTAGTAATGTGGGATCCAGTGTAGTTGGACTAAGAGCAATGTGACAAGAGGAAACTTGCCTGGCAGCAGTGGTCTGTTCTGAAGACAGTCCTACAATTCTGTAAATGAGCAGCTACAATAATCTAATCTTCAAGAAATAAACACAAATGTGAATAACAAGTTCAAGGTTCATAATGAGATAATATGGCTTAACTAAGTCATATTTCTTAAGCAATAAAAACTGAACATTTAAGGTAATATTTAAGTCAAAATTATTCCAAAGGTTCCTTGATGGAAGATTTGGGGAAAAAATAGCAAGAGGACTGTGACTTTCAATTTCTACATGTAAATAGAACAAGGATGTCAGGATTTTTCTTTATTAAGCTGGAACGAATTTTCAGTCACCCAACCTTCAACTTATTCAGGTTTGTAGTTATGTAATAAAATGCAGCTTAGAGAACCTCTTTAGGCCTAAAACAGACGCAGAACTGAATATCAGCAGTATGGAAGAAACACTGGACACAGTTAAAAGTGCTCAAAAGCTCATGAAATGGGATATAAATCAGAAATACCAAGGGTCCCAAAACAGAACCCTGATGTACACCATACTGACCTATACAGACTTGCATTGTTGTGTAATTCATGCTTTGTGACTTGATTTTCTACTTCACATTATTTCATTAAAGACATCCACCTAATTCATTTCTTTCTTTCGCATCCTGGAACAAAAGAATCCAGTTTGGAGTCAGAAAACATAAAATTTATTGTGTCGTGGAAAGACGATGTGTTCTGTCGAGCCCATTTAGGGTTGAAAAGGTCAAAGTTAAACAGTTTGTTCATGCTACACTTATTTCTCTCAATAGTTCAATATTCTGGTGAAGCTGGATTATCAGAAAGATGCTCAAATGTCATTTATTTCAATATTGTGTACCGTTTTCTGTTACTGTTTTATATTATACCTTAATCGCATTGATTGTGGTTGTCCAATTTAGTTGTCTCTGATGAAATATGGCAACATATGACCAAATGATCAAATGAAAATTATGAGTGACCTACTGCTGGTTCATAATGAGTCATAATGACTCCATAATGAGTCACATTAGCACATCTCCTTGACCAGAACTTCATTTTTATGAAGCAGTTTAAAAGGTTAAACTCTAAGACTTACTGAATTCAATGCAAATGTCAAGTTGTATTCATATTCATACCAGCCCAATATAAACAACCAGCTCACACTCTGTAAATGTCAAAATATCATTTCCGCCAAAAACAAGTGGGAGTACCAGAGTACTAGAAAACCAGCAGATTCAACAGCCATGACATGCATGTTGCTGATTCATCACTTCAGCTGACTCATGTTCAAAACGTTAAAGTGCAATCAGTCGTTTCAAAAGTCTTTTATGAAAACACTGATCTGATCATGGTAGGCTGCTCAGCTGAAATGATCCTAAATGCTTCAAAACTACAAAGACGATGGAAGAAAACTACAATTTGATTGGATCAAAGACTCGTTCGATAATCAAGTGATCAAACGTGTCTCCAGTTACCAGCAACGACTGTACAATTAGAAGTTTAAGTAAAGTTTTGGCAAGAATCCCAGCAGCTCAGGTTTAATGCTATAGGATGTTTCTCATACTATGGAGTTGAGCCTGTTTATGGCGTACCATGGATGATGGATCAGTTTAAATCATTTAAGAGTTCATGTTAAATATAAGCTTAGGGATTCATGGGAATGGCAAATATTTCAACATATTTAACTTTATCCAGGTGAGTGTTTAACTATCGTTTCTGAATTATTACTTTTCCCCCACTTTCTTTAGAGTGACAATAAATTTGATCCAACCTTTTCATTAATTTTTATGGTAATAAAAAGTTATTATAAGGACTTATTTTTTTAAAATACAGATGTTAGTTTGTGATTTTGTACCTCCACTGCAAAAACACAAAATCTTACCAAGTATTTTTGTTTTAGTTTCTAGAGGAAATATCTTTGCACACTTGAAATAAGACAAACCTAACTTACAAGTAACTTTTAAGCAAAATATGAGTCTGTTTTACATAATTTCTTTATGCTGATTTAAAAAAAGTTTTAGTTCTTCTGACACTGTACAACAAAACATTTTCCCATGTTATCAATTAAATCATCTGCCTTTTTCATCAAAATGAAGGAATTATTGACTTAAACAAGCTCCTATATCTTGCTTAAAAGTTACTTGGAATTTGGGTTTGTTTTATTTCAAGTGTACTAATATATTTATACTAGAAACTAGACTAAAAAAATTGGTAAGATTTTATGTTTTTGTAGTTCTGGATGTTTTTTGTCACAGATATTGCTTCTTGGATGACATAATATTAGATTTGGATTCATTAATCATATTCTATAAGAAAAAAACCCCCAAACAAACAATCTAAATCCAACACCTGTTGTGCTGAGCATTAATTTTAACTAATGCAAATATCTCAATGTACTTCTTTTATTTTCCGTGCGTGCACGAGGGCAAAACTCAAGTTTCTACCATTTAAATACGGTCTAACGTTCTCGTTGCCTCGAGACAATGGCCTTTACCAGGTGAATACTTCCTCATCCTCTGTATGTCTCTTCAGCTGAAAAATTCAAATAACACTCTTTCCAATTCAAAGTGAGCGTTTTTGGCAAATCTACGGGAAATGAATCAAGCTGAGTTTTATTAAAAAGGATTTGAATATTCAAATGAACGCTTGACTGATCTTTTGTTTAAGCCCTCTCCCTGTTACCAGTTATTAGCTCAAGCGGCTGAAAAGTTTCCCGCATTTTGGTGAATTTCACATTGGATTTACACTTGGGCGAGGAGTCAAAGGGGTGCAGGGAGGGGTGCGTTATTAAACCATTATTTACATTGACTCATTTCCATTTTGGTTCCCTACAGAAAGTTCAAGATTGACATTTTTCGAATAAACTTTGTGTGTGTCTTTTTTTTTTCTTTTTTTCTTCTTCCTCATTTAGTTTTTGTTACAGATTTGCAATGATGCCTCGATAAAAACTGCGCACGCTGTTTACCGAGACGTAATTGGCTATCTGGAGAAGAGGAGGTATTTGGGTCTGAACTTTAGGATGAAGCAGAAATTACCGCCTCGGAGCGTTTCCTCCTAACCGAAGGTAGTTATTCTCCAAATAGAAAATCTCTGCCTGGCGATAATTACTGCCACGCACTCTCTGTGCGATGCGATATGAATGTGTGAAGCCATTGTACGTGCGGGATCAAAATAATGACATGTCGACCCCACGAGGGGAAAGGGATTAAAAAATGAGATGGATTGTTTTTTTTGCATGAAAAGCAGTTCAGTGATGTTGAACAAGTGGAATTCGGTGCAGTGATTCAAAAAAGGACAACTTGCCCTCTGTGTGAGGCGCGTTAAACAAACCAAGTAATAGTGGCAGACTTCCCATTAATTAAGCTTGAAGGATTCTGTTTCAATCCTCCATTTGTTGATGGGGAATTGCATACTTCACAGCCCCTGCCCCTTTGATGGTACTTTTGGGACCAACAAATTGATTGATGGATCGCTATTTGCATGTATCTTAAAAAAAATGCATCTCTTTTTCTCTTTTTCCTCCCTGTTTTTATTGGAAATAATGGAATGGAAGTAAGTGTGGTGGTGGGGCTGGTTGTGTGTGTTTGAGATGAGGCGGGAGCGGGGGGGCTTGTTAAGCAGAATTCATTTTCCACCAGATCATAATGCAATCATGGTAGGCCCGCTTTATTGTGCCAGTCAGCACAAGCGCACACACACACGCTCGGCAGCCACACTCACACAAATATATCTTACTCTGTTTAGGAGATTTGATTTTATTATTCCATCTCACTGTGTCCTATTCAAGCATACACAACAGCCAGACAGTCCTATTTATTTATTCTCAGACTTTTGTAATCAGCCATATCAAGCATGAGCGAGGCTGTTACCCACTTCCTTCACGTCGCTCGCGAACATCACAATGCTTTAAAAGAGAAAAAGTAAAGTAACACTTTGTCGTCGGCGGCACACACACAAAAAAAGGCACGGCTCGATTACATGTTGGCCCTGCTATAAGAAAATTGAAACCCTCTGTAATCCCACCTTAAGGAAATTGCTTTGATTTCCATGTTCGTGGCAATTTCATTATTGATGAGGCAAAGTGAATTGGAAAGAGGTTGCTGTCCAAAAGACCTGCATTAAGTGCAATATTCAAATTGCCTACAACTCTTTCCAGTGTGAGCGGTGACCTTCGGGTGCCACGAAAGCGCCGCCTTATCGCCAAGGTAGCTAGTTTTGCCTGGGGCATGTGAGACATAAGCATATGTATATTGATATATTGAGGTGGCCCGCTGTCTCGGCGATGCAGGGATATATATTTATATGTCGGTGTCCGGTGGATGCAGAGCCTGTGTCCGCTGATGGGAATGGGTGTCTGGCTTGTGCGGGTGAATTTACTTGAAGGAGTGTTTGCATGGGTTTCAATCTCCCTGCAAAGCATTTGAATATAGGCCGCTGATTTATTACCTTATTTGGTCTGTCTTCTGTATGCAAATGCATTAGTGTGTGTGTCGGGTGGTGGTGGGGTGGCAGTGGCTCCGATGGTGCGCGCTTTGGCTATATGCATAATGAGATTCCCAGGGTCATCCCTCCGGTGTGTCAGGGACCCAAAGTGAAGCCTCCAGGGGGTGCAGAAGTAGACGGGTGGGGGCGGATTGTGGTGAGTGGGTGATATAGGGGGACCTTGCTAGTCTTTGGGTGCCCCTACTCCTCTACCACACCACACTGGCACTACAAATCCCACCCTTCCTAAACTCCTGGCATGTCCACAGCCTATCTGCTGCCAGCTACGTCTACTGCTGGCACGCAAGCTAGCTGGGAGTGAATGTCTCCTGTGGCTCTTGGCTCGGTGGAAGTGCATTAGGCCTCATGACAATATATTTCCCCCTCTCCTCCCATCCTCCGTGGCCAATTATGGATCTGATCTGTGTGTTTAATAATTGCCCTCTTCAGAAGCATTCAATTGTGTCCAAATGGGAGTGGAATTGATTTTTTTTCCCCTTTGTACGATATTAGCCGATTACTTTGAGTGCCCCCCTAATTTGAATCGATTTGAATAATGGTTATTCATGTGATCTTTGCCTTTGCTACTGCGCCGCGCGCCAATGACACGCCCTGAAGGTACAGTACTGCCACTGTGATAACCAGACTGTAAGCTCCAGTGTTGGCATGCGCACACAGTTTGTGATTACACGATCTGTCATAACTTTGGAAGTGCAAAATGATTAATACATTAGAGGCAAGGAGATGCAAAAGGAGACCGCAAGGGCATTGATCAACGCAAAATCCGGAGATTGATCCCTTGCGCTGCAAATCAAATCACGTTTGACGATTTCTGCCGCGTCTTTTTTTTGGGGGGCGGCTGAAAAAAAGTTGCTGTTAGCATATTCAGGGGATATTTGCTTGTTTATACATAGCCAGGCCTCAAAATGCATAATCCTGGAGGATTGAGGATGAAAATTTATGAAAAAGACCTGCCTTGACTCACTTTGGTTGAGCATGTATGCAAAGTGCGGTCCTAAGTGCTGTCATTCGTAGCAGAATGAATGCTGCCTTGGCCATCATATGTGTCTCAAAGAGACCTGGGGGACACAGATGGTGATTTACCCCCACCAACACCCTTCCAATAGATAGACAATAGGGCTGTCTGACACTTAAAATATTAAAGAGTGGAATATGCACCAGTACGTTGATGTTCACTATCAATATTTAACATCCTTTTATGCATGTATGCTGAGTTGTCCAATTTCATTAAGGCCATTTGTCATCCTGGAGGGCACTGTTCTTGGGCACTGAGGAGCCCAGGGACAAAGCAAAGGAAGGGGGGTTACACATGGACCCAAAGGGGGGGACGCAATCTGGCTTCTGTGCATTATATGCACATTATATAAGTTGAATGAGTCTCTCACAGTGCAAATCTTATTGAATTTTTTTGGGCTGCACTTAAACGTTTCAGAACGTCAAGAAATGATCTGGTGAAAAGGCAGTTTTGATGATTTCACTTTATTAGGGTGAAAAAAAAAATAAAATCTAACACGACCAACCTTGCCCAATGTGAAAAAGCAGTTGTTCCCCTTGTAAATCATTAATTAACCATAATTAAGCACATTGTTTTTGGAAAGCTGAGGTCATTTCATTAGCCACACCCAAGCATGGTTCCAGACTGTTCTGCTTAAGCAAGAAATTAATTAAATACAAAATAACATTTTTACTCAGTTACATTAACTTGAGTAGCATTTTGGAAAAACAAAATTTTAGGATTATTTTTAGTATGCTGTCATTTTTACTTTTACTTAAGTGACTTTAATGCTCAATTCCAATCTTGTTGTGAAATCGGATTTTTTTCTCGTTCGCATTTCCAAATATGTGACTATTCATGAGCGTTCATGTGAACTGCGGACAACCTAAAAGTGTCCGCCGTGTAGTCATGCATTAAAGGACGCAGGAATGTCACATGTAGTGCACATGCTCAGTGTTTGTGGACGTAAACATGGATGGTAATTGTGGAGCTAGCACATCTTTGGACTTTAAAGTTGTTGTCACAGAGCCAGCACATTAACAATCTAATCCTCATTATCATCCGCCACGGTTGTTTGTCTTCTCGCTCTGGCGTATCAGGAAGCAGGATTGTGACGTTTGTCGAGTATCAGTGACATTAACGTCGGATGAATGCGGCCAGACTTGGGACACATTTGAAAAGGTTGGATTCGTATCGACTTTAGGACCGCATACCCAGATGGAGTGGATCACATTAAAAACATCTGATCTGTGTTGTTCAGAGTGTCATGATGAAAAGATCAGATTCAAGTCGCATAAGGGCATAAAAAAATAAAAATAAAAAAATAGAGATTTGGGTCACTTCAGGTTGCAGTGTGAATGCAACCTTTGTTTTGCACCTTCTGTCAAACTGACTCGGTGTTTCAGGAAAAAGTGACAAAACATCATAGTTATAGTGAAACATGGTGGTGGGAGTATGATGCTTTCTTTTTCAGGACCCGCACAAAAAAACCGTAACCGGTGGAAGTATGACTTCTGCTCTCTAGCAGAAATCCTGAAGAACAAAGTCTGACCATCAGTTTATGACCTTTGGCTCAAATATTCTTTGCTGTAGAAAGATTAAATGTATATCAGAAAGTAAATCTTTGAATGACTAAAAACCCCTAAGTGAAGATTTTTAAAAGGCCTAGTTAAAGTCAAAACTTAAATCCAATCGACTAACCCAACAAAGTGGTTCAGTTGAAGCCATTCTACAAAGAAGAGTGAGTCACAATGACGCAGGTGTTAAAAAGTGAACAATAATTTTTCACAAGACGCCAAGTTGGTTTGAATATCTTAAAGAATTAGATAATTGAAAAGCATAATTTCACATTTATGCAAGTTGTTTTAGTTTGATAATGGAATTTGTTTTGCCAACTGTAACATTTAAGTGTGACAAAAAAAAAAACAGAAGGTATCTAATGGGGGCTAAAACCTTTTTTTTTTTCTCTAAATTTACATCTGTTATAGTACGCCGAACAAAAAGCAACAAACGAATGTACAAAATTTCCGTTGCTGCTGGTGCCAGTGCTAATTGTACACAAAGGTCGATCTACTGAAACGCCATCAGTGGTTTGGATTCCAGGCATCAACATCTCTGTGTCGCTGCACTCAAAGCAAGTACATACAAGCACCTTCTGTGTTTCTGAAATCCGTCATTGCTTTGAACGACTCAACATTTGGTTTGCATCTGTGCTATGAATGTCACCGTGTGGGTACACGCTCCTTTTCTTTTTCTTCTTTTTTTTTTTGTCATTGTAGAGAAAAACGTACGAGTTCCTAAAAGAAAGGTGCAAGGAAGCATATAACCACAAATTGTGCATTCATCAGTATGTGTCTGTTCTGTGGGCGTCGCTCTGAGCTCGTTGACTAAGACAACGTGATATACGCAGAGCTGTATTTGCTACCCGTACATTTGGCTCGCGTTTATCACATTTCCTCTAACAATACATCTCGATTCCTAAAGGCACAGAATCTCAAATGTGACATTTTAACAACCCTTATTCCTTTCACGCTGCACCATTTCCTTTTTGCACTTTAGTGTCATTTTCATTCCAAACCTGAATTACCAATTTGTCTTTGTGGCACAGGCAATTTACATGCATCCGTTTCAGTTTTTTTCTTTTTTTTTTTCTTTTTTTTTATATGCAAAATGCACTAAAGTGTAGCATTTTTCCCATCACAAGGATATTTTCCCGGGTCTAATTTCATGGTTTTGATGGTGAGTGAGTCTGTCTCGGAGGAACTGTACCTCTTGTTCTCATAGCTCCTGGGTGACGTCTTGATGACAAGTGTCTTTAATATGCATGGAGAATGGCAGGTCCCACATTTTGTCCTCACAGTTTTGCATGTTGAGGGGAAATTGCCCGGCGCTGGAGCTGTGGTTACTGTAGGAGACGGATGTCAGTACCCATTCAGAGAGAGACCCTGGCTTTTTATGATTATTGCCTCTGTGTACGGCCATTAAAAAGCCGAGTGGGGGGAATTGTCCGCGCGGCGTTTTCGGCTCTCAGAGTGGTGGCTAAGTTCCAGCAGGAAGGGCTGCACAGACTTTTTTCCTCTTTCCCCCCCTCCTCCTTCCCTCTTATCTTTGCCAAATGCAAAAGGCCAACATCTTTTGCCATGCCACAGCCAGACTCAAATGAAATCACAAAGATTATTTGCTTTGAACACACACACACACAAACACACACACACACACACACACACACACACACACACACACACACACACACACACAAAACAATGACTCTCAGGATCATAAAGGCATCAAAAGTCTAAATTAAAAACAGAAGAAAAAAAAGGACAAATTTAGTTCGCAGGGAAGACATGTTGCTTTCACTTGTGTCACTGTATGTGTTTTGGCTACGTAAACAGAGGTTCACCGCAATCTCAAACCCCTCTGCACGCAATTAGGCTCTCAGCCATTCCTCAATGTGTGCTGAACGGTTTGTGCTTTGCAGTGTGATGATTAAATCTAATTAAAATGCTTGCATTGATGCCTCAAATCTGATAGAACATGCATTGCCTTATGATTTTCTCTGATTTTGATTTTTAATGTACGCTTTTAGTTGGGTTTTTGGTCCAAAGTATGGTTGGTAAATGCACTGCTTATTTGAATTACAGTAAAATAAAGCTACTAGCTCATACAAAATGGCAAATATATGTATTTTTTGGACTTAAGTTGACGGTTTTCACCATTTTTTTTTTATGTACAGGATGGAAGCACAGCTGTACTGTAATGTCGATGCCGATAAACATGAACCACACATCTGATTTTTTTTTTTCCTGATGTGACGTCAAGCGCACTCCGCTACCAATAGGTTAAGCCAAATTGGGGTCACACGAAATGTTTGATTTAAATGAAAAGTTTTCTTAAGAAACACCCTCACTGCTTCGAGTTTTGTTTTTTGTCACAGCGATGCAAGTCATGAATGCGGAGGTGTTCTGAACTGCAGGAAGCGTAGATAAAAGTGGCACGTATCAAACATGTCTTGTCACATTAAAAAGCTGAAAATGTACCTTATTGGGATTTTATGCAACATAACACAAAAGCAACTGCATAATTGTAAAGCGAAAGGAAAAGTATGCTGGGTTTTATAGAGCAATTACAGCTGGAAGTCATCACTCATGCGTCTCTTCAAGCACATCATGAGACTGAAGGGTTTTAAGCAAATACTTTCACTGAAATAGCTCAAGTTCACATCCAATATGCGTGTTAACTTTGGTTTTCAAGTCTTGCCAAAAAAGATATGTTTTAGATTTAGGCCCAGGCCGTTCTAACACAGAAATATGCTTTGATCCAAACTCTGGACGTTTTGGTTGTTGTTCGTTGTTTAGTTGTCAGCATATTCAGCATTCAGGATGTTACTACCTCACAAACTGTTTCTTTTCTCTTTATTCAGAAAAGGAATGTAAAAAATAAGTTGCTTGGAAATTGTTCTGGTCATGGAAAAATGTCTGTCGTAGTGATGAAACTAAAGGAATTGCACCTATAACTCTTAGCGGTTTTCTTAAAATCTATATTTAGAAACTATGTTTGTAGCTGCTTCACAGTAACGCTACAGTAACTGTGAAGCAGCAGAGTGGAGGCTGGCAGAAACTTTGTCAGAAACTGTCAGCTTGTTATGTAAGAGTTTTTCTATAAAGTGTTATTCTATAAAGTGCAGAGCGATAAGATGTGACAATATGAAATAATGACTGATTTGCTTATTGTTTATCTGTTTACGTCACCATAAAAATCAAAACAATAAGTAATACACTGAGAAAATATATATGTGTAGTTATTTCAGGAGGATTAGTTTGTATTATATATATATATATATATATATATATATAACACAAACTAGTATATAATATTTTATATATAAATCCAAGTTGCTGGAACTTTTGATGCATTCTTTTGGACTGTGAAGAGAAACTGAAACTGAAATTCTTCAATATTCTTTCGCAGACGTATAGACTATGAGGATGTACAACCTGTAAGCCTCACGAAAAGTGGCACGATCTTTGACAATGACAATGCTTGATAAATCCGCCAAACTTTGATTTGGCATATGCTGAACTTAAAACTTTTAACAATGTCAGCGATAACTTGTTAAAAGTGACAGTTATTAGAAAACAAAATGTCATTTTCACTTCTTATGACACTGAGAAATAAGGCCTACCGGAACATATGTTTTGCTCACATTACATATCGGTTTGAATATTCCTGTCACCTCACGCGATGCGGATGCTTTTTGTCGTTCAAGCTATTTACGCCTATATTTAGCACTGAAGTCTGACTGTTTGTGGCGAGGAGGAGAAAAGGAAAATTAATCAGCTTTGACAAGAAGCGAGAAGTTCTCGTGATGAGCTCTAACTTTTGTCCTGTGGAAGATTTGTTTAAACACAAATACCTCTGTCTTAAAGCAGGGCTGAATAAGACACATCGCTCCAACTCTACATGGAACATGACAGCTGAACTCCAATCACTGAGAGCTGGAAATATGTTCAGGTATCTCAAGTCAAGGAGATATATTTTCCCCAAGAATACAGACTATATAACGTGGGTTGTTAGGATTGTTTTATGCTAATGTTTGATGGTCTCAATACATCGAATTTATGAAGGAGAGATCTTGTTTGTCTCTTACTTCACGCTTTTTTTCCCCCCTCTCTCTCCGGCGTGTCTCATTTCTCACCTGAATGACACTCTTTGCAGTCAATCCAAACACGCGCGCACAGATCACACATAGCAGTGCACTTAACCATACACAGTTACACCACTAAGCTCCTTTTCGTTCTCTTTTTGTCTCACACACGCACACATGAACGTACACCTCTGGTGGCCGTATCCGCCACACTTCTTACTGGCGCTAATCAATCTTACAATACATTCATCATCAGCTCCCCACCGCAGGCTCCGTCCTGCTGAGTGAAATCTCATTTAGGCCTCTTTGGATGTTTCTCTGCGGAAATGCAAAATTACATCACGGACACGGAGGGGCTCGGCCTGGCAGGGAGCAGCCAGCGACAATTAGACACCGAACAGACCAGGTGTGAACGGTGTTACCGCACTCCGCAGAGAGAACGGTGGCTCGCGTGAAAAAAAAAGAAAGAAAAAAAATCATCTTAAAAACTGTCCGACTGTCTATCACATTCAAAGCGATTCAACGACTATTTTTCTTTTTCGTTTCTGTGGAATAGTAAGAAGTGGAATGGCTGGGAGAGAAAATAAAACTGGGAGAATTTGCTGCCTTGCTTTACTTCCTGTGGTATGCAAGATTTAACTTATATTTTAAAATGAAACAAGAAATCAAATCACTTAGGATGCATTCACACCAGTCCGGTTTATTCTGCTTTAACTGAGCTCGTTTGCAGAAGTGTGAATGTGCAATCCAACTCTGATACAGATCCCTTCGGTCTTGGCTTGGTTGAAGTGAACTCTGATAAGGTTTGAATTCATATGTGGAAGCAAGCAGGCCGGAGTCCGCTCCAAAAGCAGGAAACAAACTATAAAGCACAGGGAAAGAAACTCTTGTCTTTTTAATGAAGACATAAAAGAAATCCAACAACTGCTAAAATCTGACACTCCATTTCTGTTTACATTTTTGCGAAGAGGGAAGTTGCAGTTAATGTCTTCTTCAGAGGCTTTTGTGTTGTTCTCTTCAGTGGTTCTTGATGCAGCGCCACCACAGGTGAGGGGAGGAACAACATTTTCAAAGGGTTTGGATTGTTGGATGAAGTGCAGTGTGAACGCGAACCGCACTGACATCAAATGTAATAAATGTCTTATTCAGGCGTTGGAGCGACAAACCCCTTATATTTGTACATATGCAGCATTTTGGGGAAACTGTAGTCGGTGATTTTACAAAGGAGGTACAGATTCAACATGTTCAAATGACAACTTTTTACTAACTGTGCAAAGTAAAAGTGTTTAGAGTGCAGTTTTGCAAAATACATCTATTTCTATATGGCTTAAAATAGATGTATTTTCACCTCAACCTAGCACATAAAACTTTTTACTGAAAAACATTGTTTGTTTTTTCTAAATTGGCATGTTTGGCTAATTTATTTTCGTACTTTAAATGTGATCAAATATATGATTAATGGAAACTCAGCTACAGACTGGGTTGTAAATGAAAAGTAAAAGCCTGTATATCGTCCAACTACTTAATTTTAGTGGCTCTTTGTTTAATTCTACTTGTCTGGGTTGAATAAAGAAAAGTTATCAAATCATTTACTCTTTTATAATTTATGTGATTAATCAATTCATAAGGTACAGTTGTTAAATAAAGCAACAGCCTCCTAAGATTATGGATTTACAATAAGAAGGGACCGAACTAAATAATTTAGATAAAATGCAACATTAGAAAGTTCTTGATAGTTTTAGTCACGTTGAGCCGCTGCTGTTTTTCCCCATATAACTTGAGCTTAGTTAACATAAGAATTAGCCTGCGAAGCTAAAACCCACGTCCATTTTTCAGGGTCCTAACAATTACAGCGCAACTGAGACTTAAATTAGGAGTCATGCGGCAGTAATGGCATTATTGTTTCGCCAAATCCTTTACACAGCAGTGTTTCCGCTTTAAATGATTCCATCCAAAAAGGAAATTTGTTCCACTCTTTAATTAATTTTACAAAATTAATGAACAAAAACTTAAGCACCGCAATGCCTAATTACAATGAACCTGAGCCTCATATTGGGAGTTTTAAGTTTATCAGTGCTGTTAAGCGTAGAAGGGGCGCAGCAATACATCCCCCTCTCACAGTCTATTAACACATAGATACACACTGCAGTGCTGCAGTGGAAAGAAGATATAGATCCAAAATGTCAAACTAGGCTTACTGTAATGCTCACTCCTCCCCAGTATGACCACTTTAAAGTCGTCTTTTTTTCTGAACCTAACTTGCCTTCAGGCTTGCTTATGAGACAGTATGTGACAGAAAGTGAACGGTTGCTTGTGCTGTTTTGACAGCAAAGAGATGGAAGAATACAGGAAACTTCTTGAAGAATCCTCGCCTGTGAAAAATAATTTCTTTATTATTTCAAACGCAAAATTCATTGGCACCTCTGTAGACTGCGTTAAATGCCTTCTTTGGAGTTATAGCTAACAGTGAACTATGTTTACTAAATGAGAAAAAAGAACAATATTTTGGTCAGTAGACAATTAAGCATCATTTCACATGAATGGAGTAAACAGAGTGATCTTTGAACATTTCTTACTTTTACAATCTCTGTAGATTAATAATGGTCTCCAATTTTTTTTGCCACATAAACCACTACGTCATCTTGTAGGTCATATGAACTTTCTTCTTTTTTTTAATTAATATCTATTTTAACTTTTTAAGATCGAGAGGATTTGATTTTTTTTTCAGGCAATATTTGCCCCAGAAACTCAGTCAGTTGCCCATGCTGATTGGCCAAAGATGTACAAATTTTTAATTCTAGTCAGAGGCCAAACTAAAATCACTTCAGGGGCAGAAAATGTCTCCGGTGCCCCACATTAAACACCCCTCATCACGATAATCCAGAGTACCATGCCCTTTATTATTATTATTATTTTTTTTTTTTTACGCCTCTTTCTATTTAGTTCACCTCACAGACTTTATTTATGACTGGAGACTGAAAAGACCACAAATAAATATTGATTCTGTCTGGTGAACAAATTCAGTGTTTACTGTGCTTTTGAAAGGTCAAATGTTTTCCTATTTTCAGTTTTCTGGCATTTTATTTACAATATCCGGATAATAACTCCACATAATTACGTTTGTGATGGTAGGTAAGAAGTGGCAACTGGTGAGATGATGTTTATTGGTTGTTATGATGACTTGGTGACCACTTCTTTATGGTTTTCTAATAGCGAGCCTTTTTTTGACCTTTCTAAACGTCCTGCTTGCTTTGCATTGCAGTCACTGCCTGACATGACACATTCTCTGTGTCACGTTATATTTCTACCCTAGGGAAACAGAAACTCATGAATAAAAAGCACCCAGAAACAATATTCAGCTTTTGAAAAAGTAAGGTAAAGGTAAAAAAGGATTTCCTTTAATATTAAAGAATGCAACATTTTGTTAGAGAGAAAAAAAGTGATTTAATTTGTTTTAAGGCACATATATTTACCAAAGATGCAAAAAAATGTTTCCTTTCTTTCTAAAAATGTTCGAACGGAGAATGATCTTCAATACAACCTGAAAGGTGATGTTTAAAACGACAGTAAACAAAAACACAAAGCCTCATTTGCTAATTATCACTCTTTCACTCACTGATTTTAATTGCAAAAGTTTCAGAAGGGTCAACGCGCAGCTGGACGGTGACTTCACCGTGACGACGCGAAGAGATACATGAAAATCTGTGCTAGTGAAGTATGTTCACGAGTTAGTTTTTTTTCCTCCATATTCCAGGTGCCTCTTTAGATACATCCAGCCAACTGATAGGCAAGTGAGCATGCAAAGCAGACATCTTTACAGCGGCAGGAGTGTGTGAGTCTGTGTGTGTTTGTGCGTCCATGCACGTGTGCCAGCGTGCTCGCGCGGTGTGCAGGGTTCACAGGCCCGGGCTTTGACATTCACGCTACACCACCTACGCGCCGGGGTCCCATCTCGAGGTCATTTACATATCTTTGAAAGACAGATTGAAAAGAAAGAGAAAGGAGGTGGCAGAGGGAAAACGGAGGGAGGGTGCACAGGGAGGAAAGAGAAAAAAAAGAGGGGGAAAGACGAGATAGATGGAGAGGAAGAGGAGGGATGGAGAGAGGGGGAAAGGGAGGAAAAAAGGGAGAGAAAAAGACCAAGCTGGAAGATTACATCCCCCCCCATCTAGCAAAATGAGGGAGGGGGGGAGAGACAGAGGGGGGTGTGCAGGGGCCTACTGGGAGGATCCTTATTCATATTTGTGTGTGAATTGTTTATCACGGTGACAGAAGCGTGCCAGGGCTGAGATAAAGGCAGCGCTCCATCACGGGGCTGTGACAGCGGGAGGACACGGCGGCGCACTCACCGCAGCAGCCCCAGAAATATTATTAATAGATGCTGACTTGATTTGCCACGATTGCAGCGTCTTGGCACCGCTTGATTGTGGCCTGTGAAGTTCCGTCCAAAGGGGAAGCTATTTTTCATGAAGTGACAGAAGTCTTCGCGATTTCTATCCACACTCCCGCACCACCACCACCACCAGCAGCAGCACCTCACCTTCCTCTCTCTCTATCCCCTCCTCCCTCCTTTCCTCCTCTTCTTCTTCCCTGCAGTTGAGCAGTTGCATCTTTTTTTTTCTACAGAGCTGATATGCAAGGCTGCTTATTATGAGAGCAGTGTCAGATTTAGAGAGAGAAGGGGGGAGAAGAGGAAAAAAAAATTGGGAGAAATAGTCGCTCCTTTGATGGGGATGGCCTGTGAGATGGCCTATAGATGATATCCGGGGTGTGTGTGTGTGTGTGTGTGCGTGTGTGTGTGAGGCTGCCAAGCATGCATAAACTTTAGTAGTTTCAAAGAATATCACAGCCTTAGCTATATTGGAAAATTTGTTATCGCACATGTACATACATAAATGCATAAGTTCACACAAAGCTAGTAAACACAGATTTCCATACTTTTTTTTCCCCTATAGACACACGTCATGATGCTTGTGTTAGACCTCACGGCGAGGTTTGAATGAAGGCTGGTTTACAGTACAGAGCAGGAAGCTGACATGCGTCGCTACCGTGCTGAAGGCTGAAGGCGGCCACCCGAGCGCGGATTGAGGGAGACTCGTTTTCACTCCCTCACTTCCCCACAATTCACTCGTGTGCGTGTCAGCGCCGCCATGAGAGGGCATCGCAGTCCCACGATCTGCGCCGAAAAAGTGAATAAACCCGGATTTTTTTTTTTTTTTTTTAAGAAGTGGGGGCTGTCAAAGTTCCGCTTATACACACACCATCTTTGATAAATTTCTCTACGACTATGATTTGAATTTCAATCCTGGCCCACCAACAAGTTTCACAGGCCTCACACACACACGCACACACACCCCAACCTTAGTGCAAAAAAAAAAAAAACACAGGAGGGAAAAGATCTGGGAGGATATTTGACAATGAAATAGAGACACAGAGAGAAAACCTTTGTGCCGAGCTTTTTTTTTTTTTTTTTTCATCTCCGAAAAAGAAAAAAACCGCAGACGAGCCTCACTGAGTGGAGTTGAAAGCTGGAGAGTTACAGTGAGATCACGGCTCGCAGACCGCCGTCATAACGGCACGGCCGCCTCACCCTCCCTGACCTTGTTTGCGCGCAGACTTATCAAAACGACCATGAGATCAGAACGCGGCGGAGTTTCTCAGGTCTCTCTCTCTCTCTGCCGCTTGCGCACACACACACACCTGCGCCTGGCAACCGCAGGCTCTGTCCTCATTGGCGTGGAGACGGGAAGGAGCTTGCGGTCACACAGACAGACACACACAAGCAAACACGGTCGCGCACACAGCACACACCCGTACGCACATTTTGCAGCGGAGTGCTGTGTGCTGGTGGGGGCCCTAACCTCATACAGGATGTGCGCTTGTCTCCGTACAACCCTTATCTCTGCGCGCTGCACTGCTACTGCAGCCAAGAGGCCACAGTGTGGGTGTGACACCTGCCAGGGAGAGGAGAGGAGGCGGGAGGGAGGGAGCGGGAGAGTTGACTGAACAAACAGCGAGATCGAGAAAGGTGGGTGGGGGGGATGATGAAGATAACTTTTTTAGCTTTTTGTTGTTGTTTTTTTTCCTAAAAGAAGCTAGATTTGTCATTTCACCAAGTTTTGTCAGTCGTAATTCTAACGAAATCGCCCTCCAGGCGCTCGCCTGCCGCTAACTAGCCCCAAAATGGCCGCAGAATGTTTCCCCGTGTTTTATCCAAACCGCTGCTTCCTGCGAGCCGGCTATATTCTGCACGTACGTTTCTTTTTGAGAGCGGCAATCTTACCAGTCTCCTGACAAATAGCCGCCACTGTTCAGTGTCGGCCGACAAATTAATTCCAATAATATTCAAATATGATGGCGGCGGCAGCGGCGGCGGCGGCAGGCCATCTTTATTCAGCATTATGCTTTCTCCTCGGAACATTGTTTATCCAATCTGCGCCCGTGCCGGCCGCCGTCTACTTTGGAGTATTTCGTCTTTTTCAGCAATCTGTTTCTGATATTGCTCTATTTTCCTGGGACAGTCTTTTTTTTTTTTGCACTGGCCTCATAATATTCCACCCTTAATGGAATCACGGTGCTGAACCCCACCTCCCGACTCCCCCCATCCCCGCTACACCCCTCCACCCCTCTCAATTTGAATAAACGCATTCAATTAAATCAAAACCTAGAATAGTGTGGCTTTTAATTGAAAGGGAATTATCCTCTATATGATTTCAGAAACGATCTCTGGGGAGGTAGTGGTGCTTTTCAACAACTCACCAATTAGACACTTGTCTCTTAAATGGAAACTACCTCCAAAGGAAATGCCCCGCATTAGGGCTTAATGATTTGGGCACTTACCAATTACGGTAGCAATGAATTTCTTTTCTCGTTAAAACAAGACGTCATTTTATGGATTCATAAAAGCTGCCGCTCTGTATACTGTTGAGGCTTAGAGAGAAGAATGGGGGGGTGAGCGCTAAGTGGTGCAATTACATCATATGTTTTGTAACACATTGTGAATTCATATCTGCATCATAATTCAGATGGGTGGATTTATATTTTTTGCATGGATTGTTTTTTTTTTACTGGAAAAGCAAATCCGCTAATACTTTATCTTGTAAAAATATTCACACCCTTTATGCTTCTTTGACATTTTGCCACGTCACAGACAAATGTCTTTGTATCTTGTTGGGACTTAGAGCAACAAGTTGTATCGCATAGTTGTAAAGGAAGGGACGGTGGAGGGGTTGTTCTTGTTTTTCCACAATTAAAACTCTGAACACTTCAACTAAGACATGTTTTTTTTACACCTAATCGGGCTGGGAAAAGTGAGAACTGACCCGAGAAGCAACCAGGAGGCCTATGCTTACTTTGGAGGAGCTGCAGGCTGTATTTGACAAATAGTTTTCCCACTGGAAAACTATTTGTCAAATACAGCCTTTAATTAGAAAGTGGCGAGAAGAAAGTCGTAAGAAGTCCTCTTTGAGATCTTTATGGCATACTCTGTAGTTCTTTTTTTTATTTGTTTATCAGCAGAGTAAAGGAAAACTGGCCACAATTTATGTAAATTAAAGAATATAAGCTAATTCTTGAAACTGAAGGTTGCAGAAAACTCAAAACTTTTACCTTAAGCATACAACCTGGTTTAGGCCGCAGCATATTCATATGTGAGAACGCCCCAGTCCAAGTCCAGAACTAAATTCAATTGGGAATCAGTGGTATGAAACAAATTCAATGGATACCTAGCTCTACTTTCAATCTGACTTGGCTTGAGCTACTTTATAAAGAACAGACAAATACCCCAAATATCTATTCAGCTGTATTTGTCAGAAAAGGTATAAAGTACTGACATGAGCAGCAGAACAAAAAAAGCACGCCACACTTTTAAGATGTGTTTTTGTTAAAACTTTGGGAATTCAGTAGTTCACAATCATAAGACTGAAACTGGTTAATAGATGTGATTTTTTTTTTTTTGTTAGGCATTTTTCTTTAAAAACTTATTATACTCTTTATCAAAATCCTTTTTTATTCAGTAAAGCCATTGTATTGACAAAAGAGGGCAGCAGGCTGCCACTGAATGACCGTTTCAGCGAAGGGGGAAAGGACGGGGGAGGAGGAGGATGTTGGCCAGAGGGGAGACTGTGCGTCTGGTTTTGCTCACTGAAGAGGGCCTGCTTGTCTGCTCGACTCATAGCTGTCTGTCTGCGTGAGTGACTGCGAGATTGGTTTATTTTAGTTCATCATCTCGCTCATCAATCTTTTACATGGGACCGGGTCAGCAAAGATGACAAAAGCGAATCGCTTATGTGGTCTAAAGTTTCTGGCAGAGACTCGGTGTGAGTAAACACAAAAGACTCACTCTTCCCTTTCTTCTTAAGCCCCCCCCAAACCCTCCATTTGCTCTCAAAGTGCTACCCACCCCTCCTCCCCACCCCGTTTCATTCCCCGGCCATCACACACTCTCCATTCACACCCCCCGCCGCCCCCCACTCCACCCGTTCCAGAGATATATGAAGGCAATGTGTGGATCTGGATGGCTTTGTGAACTAGGTGCCAGACCACATCTGAGAAGCTGTGCTGAGGGAGCACATTGCATTGGTGACGTCGTCCTCCTCTCCCCTTCTTCTTTCTCCTCTGCTTGCACTTCTTCTTCTTCTCCTCCGAGGTGTTTGCAAGTGACCACTGATTGATGGGTTTCTCCATTCGGCCAGGCGTCGTACCAGAAAAGTTCCTTCTTCTGCCCAGATTTATTCCCAGGCATGTGCTCTGCTGAGTGACAACTGGATTGCAGCTTATGAGGGGTGGGGCAACCAGCAACAGTTCTGATCAGGAAGGAGAGTTTCAAAGGGGGGGAAAAAAAATCAAAAAAATCAACAGAAGCGTGTGAAGGAAATATCGGAATCTGAGCTTTTTCTACTGAATTCGAACACAAGTGAGGGGAAAAAAACCCGGCAGATGCAATGCTGAGGCGTTACTGTGTATCTGAGCACTTTCGCTGAAGCTTGACCGAAACCTTCAACAGTTTACCAAGGAAGACTTCATTTCTTTAACCTTTCCGCATTTTAAGATTCCCAAACTGATACAGTTGTCATCTCCCGTCTAGTAATGTCACACTTTAAACATGTTATCAGAGGTGGTGGGGGCCGCTTCCTATGAGTAACATGTAAATTTATTTCCTATTTAATTAGTGCGAAAACACATAGAAGTACACTTGATGGGAATAATTAAGATGAAAATGTTTCGTGTCTTAAATGCCAAATGTCTCTGAAACCCAAAGTGAAGCTGTGAAAGAGTTTTCAAGCAACTGTCTAAAACGCCAACGACGTTCAGTCTGATTAAAAGAAAACAGCAACTTCTGAAATTAGCCTAGGTCAAAGGAATGGAATGTTTTTCAATAGATATAGAGAGCAATGATATTAATTAAATTTGTGTTTCATCAAATAAACTTCTATATCCAAAATCCCTACATATTAGTCATTTAAAGTATATTAAGTGTAATCAAGCATATTAGTTTTTAAGTGTAATGTTTACATGTGGTTGAGTTCTAACAACATCATCTACTTCATCTTGATAACAGATTGGCTTTGTGTAAAAAGTATTTTACTGAACATGTTGGTCCAGCCTACAATTAGCCTCATTCATCGTGTACAGTCCAGAGGCAGCTACAAAAAAAAGTCCACAGGTTTTATAGAGATTAAATATATCAGCAAACATTAAGAACCGTTATAAGACTTGTGTTTGGGAATGTTGAATGCTGGACATTTTAATATGTCTGTAGCTTTAGCTAGTTTAGAGAACTTAACTACTAGCACGCTAAGCTTCTTAAAGGGTTAGTTCTGAGTCATTAAAGTGAGGTTCTGTAAATGTATTATTGGTAAGCTAATATTACCATCATCTCACCTGAAGTGGAAAGATATTACATCACTGTGAGTTTGTTGGAAAGTAGTTAAATAAATCCATCTGGTGGAGGAAATTTAACAAGCTAGCCTGGCGTACAGTTGATTTTAGCTAACTAAAAACAACTCAAGCTAAAGGTTTTCACATCAGAATCTACAATTTTACAGTAGACAAACTTTAAGTTTGTTGTATTTTTTTAAGCCAGACATTATCCATATTACTTTGTAGCGTTACAGTGGTTGATGTACCATCAACTGGTATTTTGTGAGTTGAAGAGAACAGACCTGAAGCACTGAAATAAAATCTGATAAAATTACAGTTTGATTAGTTTCAAATATACTGGATTGTTAGCTTCACCATGTCAATTATTTAGTGACTTTTAACAAACTCAAGGTTTTACATTTTACTTTTACAAGTGAGGCAACTAACCTTAGCAATAAACATCACATCCTAGCTGTTTTCAGGTTAAGTTTCACCTTTTGCCTTTGTAGAATAGATCTAAAACATGTTACAATTTTAATCAAAAATAATTACAATAATTTTATATTTCTTTGTTACATAAGAGGATAAAACATACACATGAATATTCTTGTTTTGTTGAAATCAACCTGATTTAGTTGTGCAAATCCAACCATTTCCCCCCCCAGGATGAATAAAATGCACCATTTCTTTAATCAGTGTAGATTGTTTTTTCAGATTTGTTAACTTTTGCCTAATTAAATTCAAATAGAACTGTATCATAGAACAGGTTAATAATTTCTGAAATGAAAATAAATGGTTGCTTAATCTGAAGACCACATGTAAAATATTTAATCAATTTGAGAAATACATTGCATCCTAAGGGAGCAGATGTCCTTGAGCGAGAAGATCATTGGTAAAGAGTTTTGCTGTAGGCACCGGTGTCCTCATGTGCTACTTCTTACTGAGGAACTTTAAGACTAAACTCACACTAAGACTTTAAGTCTGCACGGCTCGTTCATTATCATAAAGTGCTGATGTCGTATGGTGTTGAGAATTATATTGAACTGTTTCTGTAACTCTTTTTTTCTTTCTGCAGCTAACTCCAGAGGCTCCACAGCAGTCCCAGTGCAGAACTGTCTTTGATTTTACTGGTTTGTTCAGTTTCCCGAACACTTATTTCGATGCCCCAATACACAGCAGCAGTGTCTCACTTTTGTTCTTAGACTTTTAGAAGATATACAAAATCCTCAGCTAAAATTCTTCAGAAAATGCAGTAAAGTTTGGTCTCAGCCTCAGTGTTGCATTTCACGTCTAATCTTTCCCCTCAGGTGAACGCTCAGGTACCCGTAGATATCATCATCATCCCACATCTTCTCCTAGCATTAATTTTACCAGAACTTTAAGTTCATATTCACCTCATTTCCTATCATATCATGTTCTGAGGGAATTATTTGTCCAAAATCCTAGCTGTAGCTGTTATTAATGTATAACTTATCTTTTCATTAACTAATATGGGAGAAAAACATTGCTTTTTTTTTACTCTTGTTTGTAGTTTGACTTGTCCTCACATGTACTGAATGACATTTTGAATATGTGCTTAGCTTAAGCTAATATACCTCAATTAAACTGTGTTCCAACCGTTTTTTCAGAAAATATAATTGGTAAAGAATAATCCCGTCCATTTTAGACCATGGCAGTTTTTAGGACTGTTTAATTTGAAGGCGATCTAAATGCCAAAAAGCACTGAAAATATATGTATATAATTTTTCATCTATCCAGATAGTGTCCATCTAAACCTTAAAGGATCTCACAAGCTCTTTTTGTGTTTCAGAAACAAGATGAAGGCCTCATAAACCTCAAACTGTTTATAGAAGTGTTTTATAATCTTTGTTCAGTCTGTAATAACCCAGTTCATTTTTGATCAGTTTAGGTTTTTTATATTTTGAACTAGAAATGATTGAATACAGTCCAACTTATTAAAAATGGTGAAATAGACCTTTAGTTTAATACTGATTTTAAAAACCAGAAGCTGTAGAAGGGGTAGCAGTAGCCTGGTAAAACACAGCCCCTTGTTCTACGCATTGCATCGTACAGCGGGTTCGGACCGTCAGTTATTGAGAAACGATCGCTCCCTGGAGGCGTAGACTGCGTTGAAGTTTTAAACTTTACCTAATTGCTAACGTTTGCTCATGACATAGCTATTTTGCCAGATTGACGCCTATTAAGTTTACCAAAAACTACCTGTGCTGTAAAACAACCGTCCCCCATTGCGAAGACAAAAGTTCTAAGCCAAACAAGATGGCTGATTATGTTAATTCAATATTTGGAAGAATGGCCAACATTGACCGAACGGCTTCATTGACTTCCCACGGTGCCATTGCTAAAATTATATGCAGACTACAGTCCTAAAACAGTGCAGAAAGTCATTGTTCACAACTTCTCCCGGTTGAAATTATGCCAAAGAAATCCATCTCAAAGGGAGAAAGATCAGCGTGTGCTGTGAAGAGAGAATAGAGTCTAACAAAATTGTGCAGAAAGGTTACATTAGCAGCAAACGGTTAGCAAGTCGTGCTATTCTCACAAAACATTTGTGTATTGGCTGCTACTCTGTCACTTAGTTTTTCCCACCGATTACCATATGTGCTTGAACACAGACAATTTAAAAGTGGTGTGCTGCTCAAGAACTACTTCATGTGTCTTCAAAGTAAAAGAAACACACACGCCAGTTTTCAACCGTCACATTCAACACTTAGCAACAAGACAGGAATTTGACAAGAAATACGGTAGCATCTTAAGTCCATGCAAACTTTTTTGTATTACTAGAACTTCAGACTTTGGATAATTTGGGTTCATGTGCAAATTTAAGTCAGTTTTTCAGTCTTCATCTTACATAGCCATAATCTGGGGATGTAGATAGAGCTCTATGTTTCTACTTGTTTTTTCTTCATCCAAGACACCAGGAAGGGAGGCCAGAGAGAAAAGTTGTGCCTTCATCCTTATGAGCTGAGGGCAAACACAAAACAAAACCAGCGGAATTTAGCTGTGAGGGGGAAAAAGAAAGAAAAAAGAAACACTCGGACTTTGCCAAACGATGAAGACACAACTCTCCAGGAACATGTGACTCACCACACAAAGTGCTCCGCCACAGACGTGATCCGCTCTCTTCCAACGCGGCCTCCGCTGCCCTCTCCCTCTGCACCGCGCACACAGAGAGAACATGGGCGCAGGGTCGGCCAGCGCACATTACAGAGAGACTCTTTGAAAAATAAGCCCTCATTTGGGCAGAGTGGATTCAGATGGCTTGGCTGTGGCTCAAAGGCGAGCGGCTCTCTGGGTCAGCTTATTATTTCGTTGGAGGCAAGGCGCTGATGTTCTCAAGTGTGGCGCACTTCAATCAAACAACCCCAGCAGCCCTGGCACACGGGTCAGGGCTGCGGCCTCGTCTGCAGGGTCCGAACCGGCCAAGACGTGTACCGCAGCGGACCGGGATGGGGCCGCTGTTCCCCCGGCATCTCCTGTCAGAGGCAAACCGGGTTCCCACACAAGCGGCGCAAATAAATAAAAGGCTGTAAATTGAATTCGTCTGTGGTTTAGGGAATCCCAGACCTGACCAGCGGGAAAAAAACAGAAAGAAATATGACTAAAATGTGCCAAGTTTTTGTAGTCGTGAGTGAGAAGGCAGATGTTTAATTTTCTTTAGTGTGAGCAGTGATGCAGAGAGGTGTGGATTTCTGTGTGTGTGTGTGTGTGCGCGTATGTGTGTGTTAGGTGGTGATGATGGTGGGGGGCTTCTCCTGTTTGCATTCCGCCTGTGTTTGTGCTTGTGAGGAAAAATATTTTTGACTTTTTTTTTTCTACATTTTTTTTTTGCTTCCCTCAAACATAGGAGAGCATAATTAACATAAGCAGACTCTCCAAACAAAAACAAACAATTAAACTCATGAGTCACAAAAAAATATGGAAGTAATCTTTGCCGTTTTCGTCTTTAGCTCGCTCTCTTGCCGGTCTCCAGCGACTCCCCATTCACGCGATTAGCTCTATAAACATACTTTTGTTTGTTCGGCTGAGCTCTGATTATTACCATAAAGGATTGCTTTTTTACTTTTAATGTTGCGGTAGTGAGTTCCTTAAACACCGGCAGCAATTAAATCACACTACAATTGACCACACGGAACAAGATCCACCTCACACACACACACACACACACACACACACACGCACACACACACACACACACACAAAACCACACACTCAGAAATGTCCGATCCACACGTGCGCGTACAAACTCAGAAATGACTAAAACAAATAAACGCTTAACACAACGGAGTGAAACGTAATCGCGGTTGAATGGGAGGCGTCGACTGCGCTTGACCTACGCTGTTGCTTCCTGACCGGTCGAAGGCAGCCTTGCGAGAAGGTTAACTGGACTATATTTGCTGCTGTTCCACTGCGGGCATCTGTTCACCGGCTTACATTAGCAGTTATCGGCAGCACCAATATTTGTCATGGCCCTGGAGTTGTGTAATTCAGACTTACCAAAGCGTGCCATCCGCCACCATGGTCTGTTTCCCCCCTCTAGCCGTGCCCTGATAGGGTAATGTGGGATGTAATGACGGCCAATTAGATGGGATCACCAAGCAGGACGCGCAAACGGAGCCCAGCAGACCCAGACTTCGGAGGGGAACGTGTCCTGCCATGGCTGTCGGCAACTTCGCCTTTCACTGATCCCTTATCGACATCGGAGCTCCACTTTGGAGCGACTTCATTAAAGCCGAAATTATCTCAAATCGGAGTCTTTGGCTAAACTCCGCTGGACTTGCAGTACAGCGGGGTTCCTTGACTGAGCAGGGCAGGGGAGGAATAGTTGGACCACCCAATTTCCAGCTGCAACCAAAGGGGCCATTGTGAAGCCGTGCAGCCAGCGCCTCGAATCACAGCACGGCTGAGGGTCGGCGGATGAATGAGTGCAGTATGAGGCGAGAGCAGATAACCTCTAGAACTCTGTATCGGTAATTGGACCTAATTAATTGAACAGCCTTTGAGATTAGCTTGGTGCAAATTGAATAACAGACGTTTTCCTGCTGAAGATTGGTTAGATATTTCACACAATGAGTTGATACGAAGTTCATGACTTGATTTACTTAGAGTGCTGTAAAATATTCACTATATTTCTAATGTGAATTATTTCTGTCACACTTCAATTAGTATCAATATCAGGCAAAAATGTCAGTAAAAAAAATGCAATTTTCATTGAAATAGCAATGAGTCTTTGTTTGCTTTACGTTTTAGATCCATAAATATTTATTTTATTTTTAATCAACATTGCTGTGGAGGAATTATAACCCTTCATCTCTGCAGAATAGTTTAAATTTGTCCACACCAGGTTTTATTTTTTCTTGGATGGGCGTTTGAGGTCATGCCACAGCATCTCCATCAGACTTTGTCTAGCCCACTCCAAAACACTATTCTTTTTTAAGCCTTTGTAAAAGCTACATACTGTAGCTATAAACTAAAAAAATAAATAAATAAATAGTTCTTTGCATATTTGATCAAATTGTCACCTTGTCTTGTTGGTGTGATGATGCACTTCTGATCATTGTTCTGAAGTTCACTTAAGCTTCCAATTGTTGAGGTTTTGAGGTTTGTTTATTCTGTATTCTTTAGTTTCGCTTTATTAGATCAGTGTTGGTTCTGTTTTACTTTAATTCTTTAGTGATTCTAGTTTATAATGTCGCTTTCTCTCCCTCTCTCTCTAGCCTGCCTTTTACTCTCTCCCTTCACACCTGCAACCCGTTTCTAATCAACCATTATATATAAACCTCATTCTCAGTCCCTCCTTGCTGGTTCCTCCTGACTAATCCTATTAAATTTTATTACTATCTTGTTGTACCTGGTTCCAGTTATGTTTTTGTTCTGTTCTGTCTCCCTCTGACCTCCATACTTTTGTTTTATGTTTTTTGTTCTTTATTATTTTTTTCAATTTAAATCCACAAAATCTACTCGATGCTTCCACCTGTTAAATTTGGGTCCATCTACTCAAACGCATCATGATGTTCAAATCGATAGCTCGTTTGCCCTATTGAATCACCAACACTGACCATAACTGAGGCAAGTGAGGACTGCAGTGCTGTACATGTTGTTCTGGGATGCTTTGTGACCAATTGTGGTTTGCCAGAGCCTAAAAGGCGTAGAAAAGACTTCATTGTCCTCGGTCTCTTATTTGTCTTTTTCCTGTGACTGGAGCAAGTCAGGTTGCTTTTTGAGATCATTCAGCCTACTTTATAGAGTTAGGGGCTTTCCATTCAAGCTATTTGTTGATTCTCAAGGTCTGGGACATATATATGCATTATATAAACATGAAAGCTTTGCCTGTCGCAGTGAATGTATGACAGGCAAAAATGTGACAACACTTGATTTTTTGAACAACTGTATCAAGAAAAAAACAGATTTTGTTTGAACAACTTGTTACAATCTCACCTAAAACTATGTGTAAATATTTGTATGATACATGTGATGAATTTTTGTTTAAAATAACTAAACATTATTACTTGGTAGGGCAAAAAAAAGTATAAGCAGTTTCTTTTTTTCTGTAAAGACTCCCACTCAAAATCTTGACATTAAGTCCGCTGACATAAATGAAATCATGCGACACGAAGGTGACGGTGGAAACAAAGTTACACAGTGGGTGGAATTTGTCATAGAAAGCTGCAGTATTCTTCTTCTGTAATGATCTCTGGATGACACTTCAGTCTGTGTATGCAAACTCTAGCATGTCTCAACCCAAACTGTAAAACCACACATACCAGAATGTTAATTTGCGATGTTTATGACAGAAATGATCTGGAGCCGCTGCGACAGCAATGAATATGTGACTGGCAAAAAAAAAAAAAACTGAAAAAAAACCAACATATTTTTGTCAAAATCCCTCGTAAATACATTCAAAATATGTATTGTGTTAACAGTTCTCCAGCAGGAAAAAGCCACAACACAGGGAAATCTCCCTGGGAACCGTCCTAGCCGCGTCAACAGCTCTGAGAGCCCGAATGATGTCAGAAGCGCCTTATTTCTAGCTATAAGATTAACTTATTTGTATGTGCAATTCAAGTTGTGAGCCAACAGCCAGGGAGGCGCACATACGAATCCAGTTTTGTGGAGACTTTTACTGTTGACACTTAAGAGGCTGAATCTCACTCGCTGTGACCAAAGATACGGAGAGGCTTCAGATGTTTTACAGTTGGTTTTAGCAGCTGTAAAAGATTGCGTCACTTCGTATACAGTAGTGCTGCTCGACGTCTGCTGGGTAAAACATGTGGGCATCTTGAAACGGTGTGGAAAGCATTTAAAACACGTCCACGGACAGGGCAAGGGGTGGTACCCATTACACCAAGAAGTAACATTTGGAGGACATGTGAATTCACCTCTGAGCGATTAAGTCATGTTGAATGTGGATTTACAGCCACTGAGACACCTGCTGCACAGACAGGCCTGCAAAAAATATGGCCTTTTTTTTGTGGCTCTGTTTTTACCTCATTTATGATTCTTTGTTTCTTTATGTTCATGCAATTTTTTTTCTCTGTATTTGTGTTTGGAGTTTTTCAGTACAAGCATGACCAGGACAAAAAAAAATCTTAATTTTTATTTAATTTATTTTTTTATTCTTTTGCACTGCCTTTAAGAGTTTTTTATTTTTTTTATTTTTTATTTTTTTTTATTAATTTCGTGCTTTTTTTGCGCAATGACAATGAAGGAGTTCTGGTTTTGATGTTGACATGAAACTTCCCATGTTAAATCATGTGAAATCATAACTTTCTCCTTTTGGTAACCACAAAACACATGTCTAGCGTACACTTCAGCTTCATAATGTTAGTTTTTAAACCTTATCCCGGGATGTTTAGCAGTAGGAGAATTCAGATTTTTTTCTATGTTCTTCAAACTTTCAAATTTTACTAATATTTTTTTGTTGAATTACTTTTTTGTCATAATAATCTGTTTCCTGTCATGATTGATGCTGCTCCCAGCCTCTCCCAAACCTGCTGATTAGCTCACTGCTCTCACCTGTGCCTTGTCTCCTCCGGCTGACTGCTGATTGCTGATGGCTTTCACCTGTGCTGCTGCCTTTATAAACTCCTGCTTTGCACTCACTCAAAGTGAGGTTGTTTGTTGTATTTGACTGTGGCAAAAAGAATATTTGGAGGAGAAATGGTGAAGCGTTCAAACATGATAATGTTGTATCAGGTATTGATAGAGGTGCAATAAATATGAAGTTGTTACGTTGTCACTGATGAACTGAAAAATGATTTAAAAAAATCCTAAATTCTTGCACTTTGCCTCAAATTGTCTAGTGGGACAAAAATCTGACACAATTTGGGTGGTCTTATAAAACACTAACGTAGAATAAAGTGGGCCAACATCAAGCTTCTGGACTGTCCTACTCATGTAGGACTTCAGAAAATCCTCTAAGCTGATTCTACGAACCAGTTGTCCCGTTTCCACTTCGACTCTCTCCCACTACATCAAGAAATGGTTTGCCGTGCTTGAATTGAACATAGCTTCCGATAGCCAGACGTTTGATCCAATTCCCCGCAGAGCTGTTTTCGAGAGCGCTGTCTCTTTTTCTCTCTAACTCCCAGGATCTCTTCTTGGGTGGCTGTGTGCGAACGAACCATCTGCTACATCGGGTTCAAATCTGCAGGCAAAAGAGTAGATGGGGGTCTGTCCTGACATGTAACGTTTTGCTTTCGTCCATCCCTGTCTGAAAGGTGGAAGCAATTAAAAAAAAAAATTTTTTTTTTTCAAGCATCGCAACAAATATTGGGCCATAAATCTGTCACCGATTTCACGCACGTGACCGGCTATTTTTGACGAGCAGGAAAACCGTAAATTGTCGTAATTATTTAGAAAAATCTAAGCCGGATTTTTTTCGCGCGGCTTGTAAAAATTACAAGTTTATGACAGCACCTTGAGCCTATTTTACTACCCAGTACGAGGGGTGGAGGGGTGGGAGAAACACGCACATATAAAAGAATCTGAAAATATTACTTGTAAGCACAGTTTATACGTGTAGTAAAGTTGTGTGCTGAAAAAGTTCCAGTTTCCTCTGTTAGAAATGAATGAGCGCAGCTGCCAGATCTGGCTCCCGGCCTCCTCTCTCGTCGTACTCGTTTGGGGGCTTCATCGCCGAGAAACGCACATGCAAACATAAATTACGCTGAGCTACGCGCACATGTGCATGCGACCCTCGGCGCATACCACGGGCGCGCAAGCACACACGCACGCTTTCGCATCGCCTTTGTGATGCCTCCAGCGGGTCACAAAGCAAAACAGGCGATTGACACCCTCTGGTTTCAACTTCTGTGACCCTTCCAGCAGCCTGTGAAGTAGGCACAGAACAGCAGAGCGGGGGCCCTTTGGAAATATCTGCGGTCAGCTGCGCAGGGAGGAGGGAGCGAAGGAAAGAAACTTGCTTTTAATAAACAAGATAATGGGTGCCATACGCCCCTTCTCACACCACTGCTGCTTGCAATCTCTCCCTCCTTTTTTTTTTTTCTCTCCCCTCACTTCTTTGCCTTTTCCACCTTACATTTTCTATAAAAATTGCATTCATGCTTCAAGAATGGAGTGGGGGGGAGAAAAAAAAGAAACTGAAAAAAGAAAAAAAAAAATAAGTCAATGGAGTGGAAAGGTTTGGCTTTGGTGGTGGTGGTGGGGGGGTGATCCTCAAACCAACAATTAACTGGCGTCAGGATGTTTATGGGCAGAGTTAGCTTAAGCGACTGGTCCTCAGATACTTCGGCGGTGGCCCTATGCTCTTTGAACGTGGAAATTATGCAAAAACAACAAAACAAAAAAGGAGGGGTGAGCAGATTATATGCTGTCATAGCAAAGGGGGGAAAAACATTTTTTAGATAAGTTGCTCTTGCTGTTTCAGATGTGAAGTCACAGAGCTTCTGTTTTTCTTAATTTGCTACGTGTGTCTCAGAAGTGGGTAGAAAACACCTTAAGAGTATTTGTAAAGTCAAGTTCGAAACGGATTTGGGCCAAAGGACTCCTGCGCTGGCATCAGCATAGAAAGCTGTGACGCAATGCATCATTGCCCATTTCTTTGGGAACCCAGTTCTTCTGTTACAGAAATGACAGAAACATTATGCTGAAAACATTTTTTTCTTTTTTTTTTTGCAGGAAATATGCAGGGAGTGACTCTTCGTTATCCAACATTTCCCTAAACGCAGATTAGTGAAGCATTTTGCTATGATTGCAGCAAATATTGGAAATCTGCGTGGTATTCCTCTCAGAAAGCTTGTTTGTCCGTCTAAATCAGCTGGAGATTTAATATTTGTTTGAAGATACATTTAAACTGTGATATTGGATATTCTTAAATCATCTAAAGGGCGAGGAAGGATAACTTTCCAGAAGAGGCAGGAGGTAGGTTTTATTTTTTTTTATTTTTCCACAATTAGCACCGCCATTGTTACAAATATCACTCAGACAAATTCAGGTTGTCACGTTGTAACCTCGCCATGCTGAGATTTCAACAGTTTAGCCTCTTTTTGTTTGACAAATGAGCAAAATCAGAGCTGCTCACATCTTCCCAACCAACTATTTATATTAGAACTGAAGGCAGATTAGATTGAAAACAGAACTAAAGTAATTGATTTGTGTCAAAAAGTGCCACTGTTGTGACACTTGTTTAATTATAATTCTGCTCTTATAACACAAACCTGAAAATCATTTTTTTAATAGTGCCTTGAAAACTTATTTGAACCCTCTTAAAATTATCCATAAAAGAGCCACAAACTTCAGTTTATTTCAAAGAGATTTTAAGTGGTTAACCAACACAAAGTAATCATAACTGTGAAGTAAAAGGAAAATGATGCCTATTATTGAGTCCAGGCTTTGTAGAAGCACCGTTCTGGTGGAATTACAGCAAAGCATTCACACAGCATCATGCTGCCTCCACCATCTCGCTGTTTGTTTTCTATCACATTCAAGTCATTTCTATAGAGCCAATTTACAACAAATGTCTCAGTGCACTTTACAAAAAAAAAGAATTTAAATTCACACATATATTCCCACTGATCCTAGTGTGAAACAGAACAGCAACGCTCAATTAGTTACTGGAAGTAATTGAAAAAGTCTATCAAACTGTGTTGCAGCACAGTTTGATAGACATGCCTCCTCACACTGAGCAGGCATGTAGCAACAGTGGAGAGAAAAAACTCCACTTTAAAAGAAAAGCCGTAACTTTTAAAGACTTTGAAAGATTGCGATGGATTTTATTTAGAGGTATCAGGGCTGAATAAAAACCCAAGCTACACACTTCAGATATTTACTGCTTAATAATTTTAAGCACTTTTACCTCTTTAAGATAAACCAAATAAAGTCCCAATAAAGAGCCTTTATTTGTGGATGCAGACGAACAAAATGTGAAAAAGTTTAAGGGGTTGAATACTTTTGCTAGGAGTTGGGTCCTTTAAGTTTAGGCTTTTGTGCTGTCTAGTGAGAGGGGGAAGAAAAGGGGAAAAAAAAGCACAGGGGATCAGTGTTTTGGATCATTTCAGTGTCAGAGCCCATGACTCCGTATGAACACGTAATTTACATCCAAGGCAACAAAGTGGTTTTCACCGCAGAGTCATAGCTGTAAAACCGCCGCTAACTGGTTGATGTGGATCCCAGCGTCTTGTGAGACTTTATATTATGAAATCTAAAGTCTCTGAAGACTCCATCCTGGCCACCGCTCTGCTGCGCCGGGACTTCTTTTTATTAGCTTGTCCGATCTTTCTTTATTCTCTCTCTCTCTCATTCCCCATTTTTTCCCCCCCTTCTCTTAATTTTCATTGTCTTCCTCTCCCAGCTTCGCTCTCATCTGCCGGTGCTGGTAAGCCCTGCGAGAACGTCACTGTGGTGTAGCGCCAAGTATTTTTGGCTCAGCAGTGCTTACATGTAGAATGTAAATTGTGGAGAAATAAGATCTAATTTACTGCTAAAATCGTGTTTTTTTTATTTTTAAGGTAATATCTGTTCTGACGCCACAGCTCTTAACAGACTGACTTTCTCTGACACATTATTGATGGGGCCTCATGTTTCTGTGAAAGATTAAAAAAAATCAATAAAATGTGTCATCACTTGACTTTAAATTGAGATGTCGTAATCGATACGGTAATGTCATTCAAATGAACTAACCACACAATATCTGTTCTTCTCTCAAATTTAATCACAGGAAGAGCAAACGCCTTCCCAGGTATATCGCCTTCACCCTTCAACACTATGTATTGTTTTCAACCAGTGTAGGGGCAGGGGATTCCCCCCCACCCCACCACGCACATCTTTTCCCGCCTTTGGCCAGACACTTGGCCGGCCCGATCCTCTGCTGGCACGGCGTGAGGCGCGGGCCTGCCAGAACACGCTGGAGAGCCAGGATTTAGCTGCTCCGCTTGCAGGAATGTGTCAGTCATCCCCCACCAGTCCGTCGCTGCTGATGATTCAAAATGACAATATAATGAAAGCGGTGAGGTGGAGAGGGTGGGTTGCTGTGATGTGCTACTCTTACCCACTTTGCTATCAACTGAACAGAAGAGGAAAGGGGACGGACCACGGTGCCAAGAAAAAATGTCAATTAGGGAACGTTGGTGAGTTAGAGTAAGTATGAGCAACTAATGATCGGTTGTTTGAACTGGGGCCTTGAAAGAATATTCGTACCTGTTTAACTTTTTCACATTTTGTTATGTCACAAGCTGATAATGTAACTTATTAAAAATATCTTTACATATTTGTTAAAACTGTCACTATGTGGTAAGTATTGTATGAGACGGATAAGCTGTGAAAAACCAGAAAGGTGGCAGCATATGGATCGACTCCTGACCTCTGGAGTTTACAATCACAGTCGTCTCAGGAGATTCCACACAGCGTCACATGGGAGAGTCACAATCTCTTAACTTTTTCCAGCCTTTCTTGTCAAAAGTTGACCTTGTGTTCTACAACTTTGTATTTTTATAATGTAGTAGTATGAACTCCCTTGGTGCTGAAATGTGCTATAGAAATAAACTCATTTTGAGCTTCTGTCATTGTACAGAAGCTCAACAAAATCTGGTTCAGTGCAGTCCATCTAAAGAAGAAAAAAGAAACGATATAAGACATGGGTGGACAGGTACCTGTTGACTTTCTAATCACAAAGACATTAGGGTGATCATCTGTGAATTGGAAGACGATGGACATTTGCAGCATTTTCATTTGGTATTGATGGAGTGGCCCAGTCAAAGCCCAGATCCAAGTTGTAAGTCAGAGTTGAGACTTAAAATGTCCTGTTCATACATGCTCAAGTAGACTTCAAAGACTACGCAACAATTTCCCAGCTGGTTGACACATGGTGAAGGAGTTGCTGTGAAAGTTGGTTCAACTTAGAACTGACTAATAAATGCAAAATGAACACCAGAACTTTGATTTGTAATTAAAAACTTACACCTTTTACCCATTTCCTTCTAAATACATGCAAGTAGTCCTTTGTGTTGGTTTATCACATTAAATCCCAATTAAATACATTTGAATTTGTGGCTGCACTGATCCAAAACGTGAAAATGTTCAAAAGGCTGGATAGTTTTGGACAACATTGTAGGAGTCGGCAGCAGTTTTCTCCGTTGCAGACAGATGTGGTGATTTTTGGTCCAATATTTGTGGAAAGTTCTCCTCGTTTTTTCCCTCCCAAAACCCCTCCGAAAGCATTCAGGAAATAAAAATGACTTCAAACAAAAGTATTCAAAAAAGCAAAACAAAGGATCTGGATAAAAAGGAGAAAGTTTCCATCCTCCCCATTCCCCCACCAACATAACTAATAGATTTCCAGTACATAAAATATTAATCAAGACGGATCGCTTTAACACGGGAGTGGGTGCATGGAGGGATTTGCATATTCAAGCCTCTTTCAGCTCACCCATTATTTCGTCCACCTTGTGGCTTCTGTCAGCTGGAGAATACCTCTGATGAAGGTGTCCTGGTCCGTCTCGGCGCCGTCGCCAGACAGATGTTGGCATTTGAATCAGAACCCTTGTGGGACCAGCATGCTCCTCTGGGGGGCGAAAGAGGGGGGAGCAAATTATATTGACAAACATGCATGAGATTCATCCCTCTGTCAGACAACCTTTTCAGCGGAGGAAACTTCCACTGAGTACGGCAGAACATTAATATTCTTTTTTTTTTTCTTTTGAATAAGTGACGACTCGCTTTCTCTTGACTGACGGATTAGTAGAGAAACACACACACACACACACACAAAAATGCAGTTTTTCCATTTTCTTCTCAGAAGATTGCTGTTGGAACTTTAACAAAGCACCGTTTCCTCACTTAACCAGGTGAGCGGAGAACAATTGCGACCCCTTTTAGCGCCGGCGTCCCATTTCGGCGTCCCAGCGAGGGTGTTGAGTCTAATCTGTGGTTAAGTATCCTGATACTCCTCGCTTTCCCTGATGTCTCCCAGGGGATGTCCTAGCTTGGCCGTCAGCTCAGGATTAATTAAAACTTCCCGTGTCCCTGCAGACGTATTAGTGAGCTGAGAGCCAGTCAAACACCAGTTTGTGGTTAGTGCAACAGAGGCTAATACCTTCTGCTTCAAGATGCTGTGCTATAATTGGGGCCTGCCCATAGCAATGCATTGCATGACAGGCACCTATTGTTTTACACCCAATAGAATGCCTGGATATTATTTATTTTTCTTCCGTCAACGTTAATGCGGCCCGTACCACTGCGTGCACCCCCACAAAAGTGGTATCAAAACGTTCAACTTGATCCCAAGAAGGGAGCTATTACTTTTAGTGGGATTCTGAGTTAAAATGACAACATAAATTGAGAAAAACGAGAAAAATCGAGGCTGAGTGTCTCACAGAATCACTAACCTTTCTCTCTGAAACACACACCCAGCACAGTGGAGGTCTGACTCCAAAACTCTTTTTAATTCCCCCTCACAGGCACAAATATCAGCCTATTAATCTCAAAGTTGGTCATGACATAGATACACATGCCTGCTCCCGTAAAATGTTTTCAAAATTTTGCTAGGGCTTATGGTTTTTTGTCAGGGTCCTGGAGATGACTGGGTGTCTCACAAGTATAGAAACTCTGTCTCCAGCATCCTGTCTGACAGAGAGAGCCAGCCCAGGTGCAGATAATTAATTACCATAGCAACGGGGCCCAGAGAGAGGCAGTGAGTAGTCTCACAAACAGGCGCAGTGACAGGTCTCACAATGCATTTTGGGAAGAATACATATTTCCTGTGACTATTCATATTTTGCTTTCATAAAATTATGATTTCTCTGAATTTTAGAGTGAAAATTAAAATCCTTAGTCTAAAGGTTGGTTTTTTTTTTTTTAGAAATAAACAATTACCCACTGTCTTTATTTTATTTATTTTTTTTTTTTTTTGGACAGTGAGTGAGAACCACATATGTGAAGGTTATAGTCGTCGGACTCGACTAAATTTCACTGTACTAGGGTTTTAGCCATTGTACTGTAGTGGTGAACCAGGTCAGCTATATTCAACTCATGTTAGTGCAATAATATTAAGCTTTCTTTTAATAAACGTTTTCTCTCAGGATAACATCNCATCTGCTGCTAGACTTTATTCACCATAACAAACTGAAAGGTACTTCATTTATGTTGACTTCTCAACATACTTAAGGATTTAGTCTAATGTTCACACATAGGCCTGTCAGAATAAATAAATCAATTAATCAGATGATTAAACTCAATCATTTCCATTGGCATGATTTATTGTTTCTCTTTTTTCTCTCTTTATACCAAAAACTGGATAATAAAAGTCTTCAGTTTGGTACTTTGGTCTCGATTTTTCAATATAATTTCTTATATTGAAAATTAATTTTGTTTAAAAATACTTCAAAATTCATTCGTTTTATTTATTCTGAATATTAAAAATGTCTTCCAGTTCCAGTGTTAAATGTTCATTAGAATTTAAAGTCTAATGACTTTTGAGAATGTGTTCTTGCATTATTATTTCATCATTGCCATTATATAACTTAAACATGGCCTCAAAAGAACTATATTATTGTTTGTTGAGAACTTTGGAACAACTTATACAGTAAAATGTTTCATGGTAACAGACCTATTCACACATCCTCCAGAATCTTCAGATTAATCTGTGTTTGTGTCTGGACCCCATTTCATCGGCCCTTAAACAAATATATACCTCGTCTGCAAACCAGGACAAACCTGCTGTTCATTTCAAGTTGATTAATGTAGATGGTAAAATGTATTCAGATGGTTTAGATTTTCACAAGCAGTAAATTTCTTAACTGATATTTTGACACAATTAACAGCTAATAAACACATACTTAGGAAAATAAATATTTTATGCATTTATAGCACCACTCAAAAATAGCCTTCACAGCAAAACATTTAATGTAAATCAACATAAAAAGAAAAATTTCTACATGCATTGTGATTATTCAAGTAATTTTCAGGTTCAGTAAAGTTCTGCCACAGTCAGGTCTGTCAGTGCATCAGCTGTTCAGGAAAATCAACATAATTTTTCTAACACTAACTGTCTATTTGTACTTTTCTCTGCATCTTCAGGCAATCTGCAGCAGCTGAGATTCTAGGAGGTTCAACACCAAAACCTGAAGCTTCAAACTGAGCCGTCAACTGAACCAAGACGCCTTTCAAACTACAGTAGTTAACCTGCTCTGTTGGTAGATGTTATGGTATATCCTCAATCTGTACAGACTGACCTTGGTCATATTTGAATACACAGCTTTATGGTGTTTTCTTTTGTTAATTGATTATAGTAAATATTTGAACATCCATGTAAGTTCAAATATTTGACATTTCATTGTTAACTTTAGGTAGCTGTGAATCCACTCATGTTAATCTGAAACTATTTTGTTAAAGATTCAACAGATTTGTTGCAATCTTAAATATTTAATCTGTCCTTTGTGTGCATTAAAGTTAATTTAGGTGAACATTAAAGTTAATTCAGGAAACACTTGTCATCTTCTTTCTACAGTACAAATTGAATGATGCCTCTATTAAAATCATATATTTGTGACATCAAACTTTGTTTCTGTCATAAAGCAGGCTAAATGTTTGTAATTTACTTTCAACAAATGGAAACCAAAATGGTTTTAAAGTAAAGACACTATGTAAACTCATCTACCTCAACACAGGTAAAGTTTCCACTGTATGCAAGTAAATGTGATTACGATTGAATGACAATTGTACAGCAGGGCTTTAACTCCAGTTCATAAGGGTCGGTGTCCTCCAACCTTTAGATTTATCTTCTTTAACACACCTGAGTCAAATCATGAGGTCAGAGGTCATTAGCACGACTCTGGAGGACTTGACTGTCCTAAGCAGCCATTTAATTCAGGTGTGTTGGACCAGGACGTATCTAAATGTTGCAGGACACCAGAGATTGATGCCTGGATCTGAGGATCCTGTTAGAGGATCAGTGTGTTCCTGCAGCAGCTCCATCGGATCAGAAGGTAGATGAGATCTGAAAGATCCTGATCATCCAGAAAGTGAAATAACACCAGACCCGATCCATCAGTCAGCCGTTTCATCCTGTGTAGAGATAAATATAAAATGTTATTTATACACAGAAAGTCAATAAACTAGAATCGAAAGGATATTTATTTCACATAATTATATTCACTTAGTGAATAAAGTAAAAGACAAATCAGAATATCTCACAAACTATATATACAAATATCAGTCAGCAACTTGACTTAGAAATGTGATTGGAACCTTTTGGGCAAAACAGATACTGTAAGAACCACACAGAGATCATTTTATGGATTAAAGATTCAAACTGTGCAGAATGAGACAATAAAAATACACGGACTTAGCTCCCAACAGCTAAAGTAGCATAGCTGACATAAACTTTAGCTCCCGCTAACAGAAACATATGAGGAGGGCAGAGTATCAAAATACCAGACATATAAAACGTAATCTGAAATCATTTATAATTACTCCATGTCTCATTATAATCGGAGAGCAAAGCCTGCAGGTTTAGCTCCTACTTACTTCAGAGGACAGACCACCGGGACGCTCCGTCTTGCTTCTGGGTTTGCCTGGCTATTTTTCCGGCCAGTGAACCATTCCGCCACCTAGTGGTCCTTTTTCAGACCACCTAGTCTCCTGTACCGTTCAAAACGCACAATATGTCTATAAATAATTTTAGGATATTATAAGGAAGTGCTGAGATATACAGTTTTCCAGCGAACTAACGTATTTGCTACTTCGGCACAGTGAGAAACGTCAGAGGATAAAAACACTAGACTCCGAGCAAAACTCAGATGTCCCAGCTTTTACTAGCATATAAACGCACCATCAACACACAAATCTGGGAGCTTCCAGGAGGCATGAAATGAGTCTCAAAAATAGTTGTGCACTCGTAACCCTATTTGTGTGTAACTGCAGTTTTGTGTGTGCGTACCAGGTGATTTGTGTGTACTTTTTCAACATGTATAGGCGTAGGAGAAGGTTTATTTTTATTTTTAAGGTTTACAAATCCAGTATTACACACGCACAGATCTTTTTACACACACACAAATCTTTTTACACACGCACAAATCATTTTACACACACACAAATCTTTTTACAGACGCACAGATATTTTGAGACTATTTTCACTCCATAGCTGCATGTACCCCCACAGAAATGGTATCAAAACGTTCAGCTTGATCCTGAGAAGGGAGCTACTACTTTTAGTGGGATTCTGAGTTAAAATGACGACATAAATTGAGAAAAATTAGAAAAATCGAGGCTGAGTGTCTCAGAATCAGTAATCCTTCTCTGAAACGCACACACAGCACAGTGGAAGTCTGACTCCAAAACTCTTTTTAACTCCCCCTCACGGGCACAAATATCGCCCTATTGATCTCAAAGTCGCTCATGACATAGATACACATGCCTGCTCCCGTAAAATGTTTTCAAAATGTTGCTAGAGCTTATGGTTTTTTGTCAGGGTCCTTGAAACCGACGCTGGGTGTCTCACAAGTATAGAAACTCTGTCTCCAGCATCCTGTCTGACAGAGAGAGCCAGCCCAGGTGCAGATAATTAATTACCATAGCAACGGGTCCCAGACAGAGGCAGTGAGTAGTCTCACAAACAAGCAGAGCCAAGTCTCACAATGCATTGTGGGAAGAATACATATTTCCTGTGACTATTCATATTTTGCTTACATAAAATTATTTCTCTGAATTTTTGAGTGTGAATTAAAATCCTCAGTATGAAGATTGAAAAATTGTTAGAAATAAACAATTACCCACTGTCTTCATATTTTTATTTTGGACCATGAGTGAGAACCACATGTGCAAAGCTTATAGTCGTCAGTCTTGGATTGAATTTCACTGTGCGTGGGGTTCAGCCATTATAGTGTAGTGGTGAATCTGGTCAGTTTACAGCATTATGGTGGTGAACTGTGTCAAGCATGTTAGACCTGCATGGATGTGTGAGCTGTGGCTAAAATATGAGAGGCCCCATGGGCCAAAACTTACAAACTCTCTTACATTCACAATCAAACTATCCCACATCCTCTATGAAACTCTTTTACATTCACAGTCAAACTCTCCTACACGTACTATCAAACTCTCTGACAGAGTTTGATTGCAACGGAATTTAACTTAAAATTTCAGTTTCTGATTGGACTCCAGGCAGGATTAGACGGGTTTTCATGGACAGAAAAATAGCTGAGCGGCAGCGACTCACAGAGACAACTAATATTTTAAATGACATCGTTAGCACTCCAACAGTAATGTCAGCATTATCAGAAGTGTTTAGAAGGCGACAGCCAGCATCGGAAGCCCCATCTATCAGTGGGATAAAGCTAGCCGCCTCTTCGGAAATGGCAGTAAAGCCAGCCTGCACTCGATTTTAATGAGCGCAACAGTACAAGTTATGGCGCTCTCTTTTCAAAATAAAAGCGCATCTCCAGTTTATGTTTGAGTCACCCATCAAGTTTCTCTCCGGCGGCTATAACAGGCTAAAGTAGCGTTTCTGAACGTGGGCGGTACCGCCCCCCAGGGGGCGTTCAGAGTACGGCAGTGGGTGCTGGCGGACATTTTTACAAAAGGGGGGCGCTGGGATGCCTTTGGGGGGCGTTTGGTCGAAGGTAAACTTTACACTTTAAATGCACAACAATGCCAGTTTAGACTTTGAGCAACTTGGTAAAACTGTATTGTGTAACATTAAATCATGCTTGGCTGCAACAATATAGATGGCAGCTCTTCTTCTATTCAGTGTTTGTTAGCTTCTGTTAGCTTCTTGGCGCAGCTCCGTTCTCCTGCTACTGGTAGCTAAAATCACGATACCCTGACTGTGTGTCCCTCTGAAAAATGAACCCATTTAAATAAAGAAATAAAGAAATCCCTCCATGGGTGATACCACAATAGAGAGCGTTCAGTTTATAGCGTTAACACTGGAGTTGTAAGTGGTCCGGTATGAAACGGGGGTGATGGAACAACACAGCACTTTTAAATTTCAATAATCAGAATGCAGAAATTGTTTCCGTTGTTTAAAAGGTTTATGTCAGTCTGCCT
>NW_015113470.1:348754-400430 GCF_001443285.1 Poecilia latipinna | reverse complement strand
CCCAGGTGCAGATAATTAATTACCATAGCAACGGGTCCCAGACAGAGGCAGTGAGTAGTCTCACAAACAAGCAGAGCCAAGTCTCACAATGCATTGTGGGAAGAATACATATTTCCTGTGACTATTCATATGTTGCTTACATAAAATTATTTCTCTGAATTTTTGAGTGTAAATTAAAATCCTTAGTATGAAGGTTGAATTTTTTTTAGAAATAAACAATTACCCACTGTCTTCATGTTTTTTATTTTGGACCTTGGGTGAGAACCACATGTGCGAAGCTTATAGTCGTCAGTCTCAGACTGAATTTCACTGTACTTGGGGTTTAGCCATTGTACTATAGTGGTGAACCAGGTCAGACATAGCACTATGATAATGGACCTGACAAAAGCCTCAGTCATTGCATTCTAGTGGTGGATCATGCATGTCAGACCTGCACGGATCTATTCCGACTGGCATCAGGGAGTGAAAGCAGTGTTTTTTTTTTTTTAAGTTAACACTTTGTGTACCATTTTAAAATAAGCGACTTAGGTTTTCTTTGCTCTTTTTCAGTATGCATCCATCAAATGTCTGTAGAGCTAAATATCTGCAACGGCTATGTTAAGCTGTTATGGATTATGCAGTAATTTTGTATTTGAAATGGTCAATCCTGGAGCTAATCTGATGCAGTGGTCAGAAGTTTACATACGCTCATGATCAGCATCAACGTCAAGGATTTGGGGCTTCTGTAGACACTTTGGAAGGAGTGTTTTACAAGAATAGAGGTCTTTTTTTAATCCACACCAGGTGAAAATTATAGGCGCAAACTCAAAAATATACATATACCCTCATTATTATTTGGATGAGTTTCTTTTGGCATGATGGAAAGGTAACATGGATGGAAATTTAACAGCTCATCTTAATGTTTAAATTTAGTTTTGTGGCTTAGCCCCATTTTAACCACAGTGTACAACATTTCAATAAGACTGAGATCAGAGCGAATCAGAAAGTTTTTTTTTTTTTTATCCAGGAACATAGTGCCATTTTGTAGCACAATCAAGTAACTGTTACCTTCAGCTGTTATAAGATATTGTATATGTCAAACATAACTTGGAAAAAAAATTAGGCCTTGTAATTTAATGCCTTGGAATTGGGCCTCTGTCTCTTTAAAAAACTCCTACTCTTTCTGAAATTCCTTCTTCAAAAGTCTTCATAACATCACTGCTCTATTAACCCTTTAACAATGTTTTTACCAGCGTTGCACTGAGAAGCAGCTTCTATAATGAGCTCGGCTGATGCACAGTTCCAAAAGCTATTTGCTACTGGCTAGTCTGAAGGAGCTGAGCACGGGAGTTGTGATGGATGGATGCTCCATGAGGCTCCGAGGAGGAGCTTCATCCCCGAAGGAGGTGCCCCTGCTCCCCCAACCCTTAGCACAGCTGAATGGTTGCCACGGGTGATTCAAAGATTTCTCAAACATGCATGAAACAATCAAGGCAACACTGCAGGTGTGTTTTTGAAGAGAGAACAACATTATAACATGATGTTAAACTCAAAATACATGCAGATTTTGTGCATATTTTTTAAATGATCCTCATTTGCATATTTCTTTGGATGGGAGTTTGCTTTTTTTGTAAGTAAGGGATTTTTTTCTTCTTCTACTCTATTTAAGCTGAATAGTTTGGCCATCAAGCTGTTCAGGAGTAGACACTTTCTACGTGTTCATAAATTCTCTTTAACCTGGGTTGAACCTGGGTTGTGGTCCGAGTTTTCAGTCTACTAAAACCATCGCAGGCTGTGTCAATGTTTCCACTATCTATCCCACTGATTAAATTTTTTCAGTCAGGAACCACTACGCCTCAAGCTGATTGTAAAATAAAAGCTACTGGGACAAAAAGTATCTATGTCTACAGTGGAGTGAGTTTAGGAAGACAATTAAAAGCTAAGTCGATTCCGGTAAAATAAGTTATTTAATTTAGCTCTTCTGACTGGAGACATGCTCAGATGTCTGAGCAAATTAATCCAAAAACTTGTTAAAGGCTACATAACTTACTGAGAGGCAATTATTCATGATATCCATGGCATTCATGTTTGTATATTTGAGAATCGTGTGTAGTGTGTGATCTGTGACTTGAGAAAATTAATTTGTGACCATAACTTTATGTAGCTTCTTTTTTCGTAAACCGGGACAAAAAAACTGGCATTGAAAAGTTGGTTAAAAAAAAATTTAAAAATTAGTTTTAACATTCTGAACATTTTATCTGCCCAATCATCCTGTTATTCAAACTATACACATTGATGCTTTTGGAATGATGCACAATTCCCTCTATGTCCATATTTGTTGTAAATCCCATAAAAAATATATTTTAAGAAACTGTAATGATAATTAATTCAGTTCCTTTGTGAATCCAAAAATAACTTTTAAACAGCTAAACTTTCTGCAACTGCAGCTAAATAAACCAACTGAGATTAGATGCTATTTGCGTGCAACTTTCCTCTTTTGCATAGCTTGCTGATTTTTTTTTCTTTTTCTCTATCTTCACACTTCCCATTACCAAATGGACCCATGCTCTTTGGATGAAGTTTTATTTTCACTTAAAAGACTCAAGCTGTCTCCAGACCTGGCTTTTGAATAAACATGGGCTTAGGGGTGTGTGGGGGATTCAGGGGGGACTAGATTGCCTGTGGTTTGGCAAAATGTCACCACAGAGAAACACGGAGCTAGATGGGGCCCTGATCTGCTTGATCACAGAGTCCACTGAAAGGGTAGGAGTGAGATAAATTTAACTAGCACACACAGGGCGAAAATATACAAATACACACATACATAGAGTCTGAGCGGATCATAGCGTTGTCTTTATGTCCAACTGGAAGGCGGGGTGAAACCCTGAATACGAGCTATTCCAGGTTAGAGGACCTGACCAGCACCTTTAAAGGATCCAAGGAGAAGACACGAGGGTGTGGAGAAAGGATCTAAGGAATCCCTGCAATATTAATGTCCAAAATGTCACAGAAAAGTCACTGGAGCTCCTGGTTAGGTTTACAGAGCAATCCGGAGAGTCGGCGTGAGTCTGTGACTCGTATAATGAATGAACTAAAGGCTCCCACCATAAATCCCTCTGGACTAAGGTTTGTCTCTGAGTCGCGCATGGTCAGGACTGTCGAGAGACACCGTGTCTAGACATAAAGGGTGGGGGGGGGGAAACAAACAGGCCCCCCATTGGGTTCATTTCAAAGAACAAAATTGTTATCGGGAAAACTTATGCGGAAATGATTTGCTTATATTCTGGGCCAAAACAGGATCCTGTTGTGAAGAAATTAACCGTAGACGGATATGGCAAGGATTTGAATTTCCCTCTGCAAAAAGTGCTTTTCTGCAGTTCCCTTCAAAATGAATCCGTAGAACCATTGGCCTCACCAAAACAACTCTGGCAACAAAGCTCCAAATAATTAGAAGCATATGGCCCTACTAATTCATTAAGCGTGACAGGTGTTTTTACAAATGCCTGTCAACGAGTAAAAAAATTTGGAAAATTCGGAAATAATTTCCAAGTAATTGCACATTTAAACACTAATCATTGATTTGTCCAGTTTTTTTGTATGAGACTGTTTTTATTCAGTGGAAAGATTTATATATATTCAGTGGGTTCGCATTGCCCAAAGTCCACTTCTGATTGGTTGATCAGTTCCTCCTGTCTGACTTAGTGGGTACTTGTGCTACAATCATAAAGTTGGGGTTTGATTTCAGCTTCATCCTGTAAAATGTTGATGTATTAGTTTCACTGTTAAATGATTGACCTCAAGATATCAGATAATTAGCCTGCTATCCTAATTAGAAAGAAAAGCAGGATGTCAATTACATTTGCTGTTTAAAGCATCCGCATTTCAGGTTAGTGAAATTTTATTAGTGTAGACACAATATCGTTATGCAAGATTACAAAAATAGAAGAAAAAAAATCATAATACACTTTTAAATCTCTGGGTAAGATACCCGTCTGATAGGTTTCTAAGGTGCTGCTCGAAGGCAGCATTTCTCCTGAATTCCTCCTCTTCTCTGGACAAATCACCATCTAAAGCCTTCAGCTTATTTCATTTGAGCACACCTCTATTATCACCCTGGGTCGAAGAATATATGGATATTTGCTTTTGATCACCTCCCCCTATAAAAGACGGTGCACTCAGATTCAAACTCAGGCCGAGCGTGCACAGCTGAGCCCGCGCAACGTCTCTTTTGAGAGCGTGTAAGCCTCTTATATCGAAATGGTTTGTTTGTCCCCGAGTCACAAATCATTAAGTATTTTGCTCCACTTTTTCGCTCAGTGGGTTGTATGAAAATGAGCAACAAGCCTGTATGCCTCCTGTGTACGGATTATGAGCCCGTGTTTGTGAGGGTCTGACTCTAATGGGCAAGTAATTACAGTTTGTTTATGAGTTTATCGATGCATGCCACCACCATGCCTGCACGGGTTATGGGCAATGCGAGATAAGGATCGCGCATTTATTATTATTCTCCCGCACTCCCTCTAAAGAGCGAGTTAACTCGCATTGTGAACTCCCACCGAGATCATATTACAAGGCCCAATACTTTTAATCTGTGCTGCCGTTGGTCGGGGGTATGAATTTATCCCGGCTTCACTACCTTGGGATGAAGCGAAAATCTAGAATGTCTTTTTTTTTACTTTGATCTGAAGAACAAACATGGAGAGAAAAAAAAATAAAGAAATTACTCATTTACACCTCCTTAAATGATATTCTTCACCTAACAAGGTCAAGAGTTCATCTGTGTTTACAATCCCTCACCGCTTTGAGGCAAAATCAGGTTGTGGGGGCCGGATGGTAGGTCAGGATCTTGCGCCGTCTCAGGGCTCTGAGCGTGTTTTTCCGTGGCGTGTTGTCAGCATGGCAACAACAGCAGGCGGCTTCAGATCCTGCTCTCGTTTCCCTGGCTCCTGACGACCTGCATGGCATATGCTCTGGGAGCGCTTGACGCAGACCTGCTCGCCTCCATTTGTGTTTGTGCGGTCAGATTTAATCAAAATGGCATCTGTTGGTGTTTAATGTGAGTAATTGTTCCATACAGTACATGCCTGTGTGTGTGTGTTCGCGCAAGCGTCTGCAGAAAACCAATGTTAGCGCACACCAAAGGGGAATGTTTGGGCAAATGCGGTTTCTCACTGTATGCACTCACTCAGATTACTATTGATGCATAATTTTGCCCCACATGTTGTCAACATCCTGGACTGCTTTTTTGTTTTTTTTTCTTCGTTTTTTTTTCCTGCAACTATGTCTTCTTGTTATGAGCACATTCCCTCTGTGATGGCATACTGGCCTGTGTCAAATTATGTGCCAAAGTAATAACTGTGTTGTATGAATGTACCTGCAACTGGCTGTTGAAATAAATTTCCTCCTCGACAACAAATACATCTCTAATCAAATCTACCCCCTCCTATCTTGCCAGAGCGAAGATACATGGACATATAGCATAGGAGTGTGTGTGGCCACATGTACTTCGCTGCCAAGTATGAGAGCAGAGATGGGAATACAAGTGTGTGCATGACTCCAGTATGTGTGTGTGTGTTTGTGTACAGTATGCGTGTTTGCATTAAGGTTTGCCTAAGAGCCCATTGTTGACTTCAAAAGGATTCCTCTGAGGTTTTAATTATGCTACTGCTTAGCTTGGCACCAGAAAAAGAGAGTGATCCTGGCTGAAGCCTATAAATCTCTCACTGCGTTCACATCCACGCCCTTCAAAGTCATCGACTTGCCCGGACCTCCCAGACGCATTAAGAAGTGCTCATATAGGGCCCAAGAAGTCACCTCGCTGACAAACACACACATACACACACGGACGGGAGCAAAGAGCGGAGGACACATGGGCTAACAGCTGCCGGAGCTGACTTGTCCACACGTGTGTTCGTTTATGCTGCCGTCCATGCTTGTAGGTGTGCAAAAAGACTCATTAACCTGTCTGTCACTAGAGGACCCAAATTTGGGTCCTTTCGTGACAGGGGTGTCAAACTCTAGTCCTCAAGGGCCTCTGTCCTGCAACTTTTAGATGTGCCTCTGCTGCACCACACCTGAAAAGAATAATTAGGTCATTAGCAAGGCTCAGGAGAACCGATCTACACAGGGAGGAGGTAATTAAGCCATTTCATTCCACTGTTTTTTACCTGTGGCACATCTAAACACTGCAGGACAGCGGCCCTTGAGGACTGGAGTTTGACACCCCTGTCATTGTGAATGACAACCTGAGACCAACAGGTTAATAAAGAATACATTTCTGTGTTTATGGGTCATTTAGCAGTGTATGTTCTTCAAAAAGAATATTACATGTCTGAATTTCTTTTCGTAGGCCCCTTTAAACAGTGTCAGCATAGTGGTAAGAATCAACAAGAACATTGATATTCACACCTGACAGTCCGGTAGACTTGGTGGGATTGAGGACCAAACTTGCAACATTCTCAGCTGATGAGGTTCACTTTCACGCTGCACTGTGTCAAACGATCCAAACTATTACCCAGAATGCTCTGTGCTGTAATCCACTTCCTGCTTTTGGAGCGGTCTCTCGTCCACTTGCATCCCCATACTCAATCAGAACGCATCAGAATTTGATTACGCATTCACACCTCCGCAAACAAAAATTTGTTTATTAAAGGTTCATTCACACCAGTCCTGTTCAGTCCACTTTAATCAGAGTGTTGGCAGAGTTTTCATTTGGACATCAAGAGTGTAAATTATAAGTATTTAAACTGGATCATGAAGGTTTTCCCTTCTTGGTTGTCCTTTATCACATTGGTAGCCTATCTGTGTCCTGAATGCGATGTTATTAAGCCTAATACCAGCCGTAGCTGGTACCATGGCCTCATACCAAAGCTAAAACCTCATCACACAGAGACCAGGCAGGCAGTGCTCCAAGTATATTATTGTTTCAACAACCACGTTGCTGTGTACCCTCAACTTCTCTGGATTCAATCAAAATCTCATCAAGCAACTGCTACAAACAGTCCACTCACCATTGCAAAAATGGTGCACCCTGTGAAGGCCCACATGTACAAGTTTGCATGCACTGAAACTGGGCTCCCAACTGGACAGTAATCCATGCACCTCCAAATCGTGCGTACACTCGAATTTGCTGGATAATTGGAGACTGAGGAAAATGTTGAGGTTTTCAGCATTTTTCAATGTTTTTGCTGATGATTACTCTAGTGAAGGCGACTGGTTACATTGGATTTAATTTAGAAGCACCACAGAAAAATGGCTTCAATACAAATGCATGCCACACTTAATATTTTCATTTATTATAAATCCTAAAAAAAAAAAAAAGAAAAAAAACATGTAATCCTTTCCCTTCCACTTCACAGTTGTGAACTACTTTATTTTGGCCACTTAAAATCCCAAGAAATGCACTAAAGTATGCGGCATAATATAGGAGGAGCGTGAGTACTTTTGCAAGGCACTGCAACACTTTAGAATCTAATTTTGCTAAAAAGAACTCACAAGATTCTCAGTAGAGGTGTGTATGTTAAAGACACTTGCCTCAAAAAGTTCTATTACCTTCAAAGGAGCTTGCAGTTAGGCTGCAGTAAGGAGATAAACTTGGAGGCTCTAAGTCTCAATACCATCAGATTCTGAACCATAAATCCAGCTGTCGATCCAGAACGGGTTGTTTAGTTTTTTTTAACGGACTTCTCGGATTTGCAAAGAAGTCTGCCAACAGAGAGGCAAACGAGACAAGCAAACCTGCACACTCACACCTAAGGGCAATTCAGATCACCTATCATGCAAGTTTTTGGATGATGGGAAGAAGGCAGAGAGAGTACTGAGGGAAAGCCCACGCACGCACAGGAAGAGCATATCAACTCCAAACACAAAGACCACTGTCAAACATTTAGGTGGGAACCTTCTAGCTGTTAGGCTTAAATGTGTGTCTGCTCCAATTGGAGCTGCGTCCGATGTTTCTGCATGGCCTGCGTGAGTCCCCACGTTAAGTAGAATTCAGTGAATCATTTGAGCAAAGAACTTCAGAACTCTCATTGGTGAAAGCAAGAAAGTAGGATTTAGTTGATAACAACTACAAGTGTGGTCTTGGTCTTCTGAGAGGTTTTGTTGCAGTGATACAAAAATAATAAAAAAAATGTCTTCCACTAGCGATAACAGCAGAAAATGTTTGTGTGCCTGTATTTTTACCATGAAATGATTTTCTTGATGTCATCCAGAGTGGGTGACATATAGTTAATGTAGTGTATCCCCCTCCTCCGTCTTACCCATATGCCTCTGAATCTGAAGTGGAATAACCGGAATTATCTCAAAGGCAAATGATGGTTGTTGGTAGCAGACAATCTTCAAATGACTGTATCTTTTATCTGTGTACCCTTATTCAGGGTAAAACAGAAGGAGTGAGGGACTTGAAAAGTGATACATCTCCGTACCTGCTTAAAAGAGTTTCCCCTCTCAGCGAGGGATTAAGAGCAAGATGTTATTTTTCTTTTGGTTTTTTTTCTTCTTTTTTTTCTTGTTATTCTTCACCATTGCACTCCACCCTCCTCATTAGAGACCATGCATATTCTCCCAGGAGAGTCCTCCGACGTTACAACTCTTCTCCACAGGTACAGGTCTCTGGGGTCCTTCACTTTTTCTTCATCCTGTTCCATCTCCTCCCCTTTCCTCCTTTTTGCTCTCCTTCCGTGTTATCTACTCGTCAGTCTCCCAGTCCGTCACCCTTCTTTTTATGTACTTCCCACTCCCTACACCGTTAGATCATCTCTACTTCTTTCCCTCCACCTATACCTCTGTACCTTTACCTCGGTTGGGGCTCAGTGCACTCACTCCTGTCCTCGCTCTTTCTCGCCTTCCTCCTCTCTCACCTTCCATCTGCATATGCAAGTGCTTATTTTGAAGTCGTGGCCCACAACAGATATTCAATATTAATGAGGACCCTCATGAATTTTTGAGCTCTAATTAGACGGCTCACAGTTCGTTAACTGAGAGGGTTTCAGTGCTCAGTAGTGGTGATGGAGGGCTTGAGGGGGGTGTGTGCTGCGAGAGAGGGACAGTCCCACCCTTATCCGCCACCTCTGCACTCCCCCCACCACCACCCCGGATGACATCCCTCAATGGTGGTGACAACATTGTAAGGGGGGCCGTGATCGACAGGCCTCATTAGAAGACAGCTGGCCATTAGTTTGCGAGGCCCGTGCATTGTATCATCTCTGCGATCCGTCTCCTGCTGGGACATTATTTAGTTATTCTATTTTATCGTCACTTCAAATGATGCAACAGCCTTTTCAGGCACAAGGAGACAGATGCAGGATTGAATCAAGAAGTTGACACCTCCACCCATCTGTGGCAAGAGATGCATACTTTTTAGAGACATAAATGGCCAAGTCATCCATCCATGACTTGTGTGTCTCTTCTTGGTTGGGTTTACAAGCTTAAAAGGTTAACGCGTCCCCAATGTTCACACATTCCTCAACATCGCAGTCCTTCCCCCAATACTCTTCTCGATGCATTCCGTCTGACCTTCTTTGGTGTTTGGTACCCAAAGGTGTGTTATGATGAGTAGATACTACAGGCATCCTTGCCTACCGCCACCCTTTTCCCTGCTTACTTGTGCATATGCAGAGGAAGGAAGCATCTCCGCTGTGGCAGCAGCAAAACAACGAACTACAAAAGAGATGCGCACCTCTGACAGTAACCATCAAGAAGGGCGTTGACAGAATAAGGGCGGGAGATGATGATCTGAGAGGCAGGGATGTGCAGGAGGAGGTGAGAAGGAAAGAGAAAGGGCTTTCTTTCCTTGCGCTCCCCCTTTCTTCATACTTTTTTTTTTCTTTTTCCCCAAGATTCATCAAGCCCCACTTGACATATGTCTGACTGAGGTGACGTTAATCTCCCCAGAGGGTAGGGTCCCCCTTTCTCCTCTCTCTGTGCCACTCCTTCACCGAGCCCTTTCCTTTTTCCCGTCAATTTACATTTCAAAACAGGCGATGAGCCGATCAAAGACGGTCACTAACGATGAGGCCTTTCATCAGCGGCTGGCGTGGAATGCGGAGATAGTATACAGTCAGGTTTCATTGATCATAAGCAGGTGGGTGTGCAGTTTGGCAATGGGGCTGTGTGCTCGCAGGGCTCCTGTCATTCTTTTACCCCCAAGTTTGTCTCTTGGGGCAAGGCGTTGCTAACGAGCGGTGTGCCAGCAGGTCTCACCCGGGAACGTCTTTGTCAACCGGCAGCCTTACATGCCAGTGAATTAATTGCAAGCACCTGCAATTGCATGAAATGCAAATAAAGATGGAAATGTTATTTTAATGGGGGAGTTTTGATGGTCACCTGACTGTATAAAATAGCAGGGCAGAAGATGGAGGCACAAATTGGCAACTTAAAAACAAAAACATTTTATATATACTTGTAGTTTTGTCAAGTGGGAACTTTCTTTCGATTTGTCATGAGATCAAAATTACAACTTTTGAGCAAGCGTAAGTAGTGAATATTAACAAATACTGAGTCAGACCCATAATCTTGGGATCATGCCCCCCCAGGGTGGGAGATTATATTAGCAGAGACATTCATCTCCAATAATTTAGTAATGTAGATAGTAGATTAACTCTATTCCCTCCTGTCTGCCAACACCTGGGGCGTAACTCATATTCAATACCTCCTTGTTCTCGTACCATACGTTCAAATGGTTGTAGGTGGCCTGGCCTACCCACTACGCTCATTTGACTCCAAATTACCGCGCTCTCCGGGGAGACGATTCAATAGAAGCTGACCAAGAGACCTCACCTACCACACCTCCCCTCCTTTCTCCAACACCATCACCCCTTCCCCATTCACACAAGGCTACAGACACTTTTTCACTCAATTACTATTGCAGATCGCGCCATTAAGGTGTAAAAAGAACCGGATTATGAACATTAATGCCTAATCACGTGCTATTTCATAGCACTCACTTCCAATGAAAACCGGTGCCCCTTTTTCCTGTAATTACAACGAAGTGGCAGAAGGAAGGCATGCTAAAAATCGTTTTTGAGGGAGGAATGGCAAAAAAAACCCTGCAGAGATAGATTTCAGATGGCATATTTGCACTGAGGAATTTTGACTTTTTTTTCCGCCCTTCTTTGCTTTCCTTCCAAAAAGGACCCCGCCGTTTTGCCGAGCCTGCAGCTCCCGGGGTAGTATGCTTTTTATTATTTTTCCAATTAGAGTCAATTGACCTGACAGAATGGAGGGCAATTAGTGATATTTCCCCCTCCTCGCAGGCCTGCGGGGTAATTTGCTGGAGGTTCTCGGCAGTGCTTTATGCGGATACACGCCCCGCCCCGTAAACCCTTTCTGGAGCATAATAGCTTATGATTTTTCCAGAATATATCTCCTCTTAGTTTCCTCTTTCTCCCAACAGAAGTACAATTTCAAGCTGGTGAAGGGTGTCATCTTTTAGACGGCCTATAAATTCCCTCTATCACACAAAAAGAGGGTCTAGCAAAGGCATCGCTTTAGCGTTTATGCATGGAAATGAGATTTTTTTTTTTTACTCATGTTTGGGGATTGTTGCCAGAGTGGTAGCTGTAGCTGTGTTGGTTTCATAACATATCCATCCAAGGAGGCATAATTGTGAGTGGATCAATTCTCCGAGTGTATGCAGAATTAACTTGGGGCATTGAAAGACGTACTTATGGAGGATGGAGAGGAGGTGTTGCGGGGCGAGCTCGTTGGCTTAAATCTCGCCTTGCTATTGATAAACTTGATGAATGTAATTTGTGCCTGCAACCCTGGGTTTTTGTCCCTCCCTTTTTATACCTGCGATGCCAGAATGCTCTGCTCCTGTATGCAGAAAAAGCACAATGGCCCAGTCCACGTTGGCTCCCGTCTGAATACCTGTATCTGCCTGTGCCTCTGCTGACGAGCCTGACACACAAAGAGGAAAATAATCTTCTGAACTAAGCTCGTCTGGCACATCCACTGCTGAGTCTATAAGTGCGGAGGAAATCTCCTCAAACTGATGCACTGAAATAAATACGCTTAATTTACCGATGATGAAGCTGCGGCGGAAACTGTAAAGGCCGTCAAATAAAGAAGCCATCGGCGGAGCCGCATCGAGACCGAGACGCGAGACAGTGTGGGTTAGTGGCGCATGCTATGTGTATAGTTAAATGCAAATTTACCCTGAGATGAGGGTGTTGTGGGGAAGGAGAGGAGGAGGCAACAAAAACACATTTGATTCATTGGGTAAAATTTATTCCATGCATGCGAATGCACTGCCCCAACCCGAGCACATCATTTGCTCGACATTCAGTACATCTGTTGTGTTAAGTGACTGTAATTTAGGTGACATTGGCACAAAGCCTCTTAATGTAGCCCCGGTGGACCCCCTGTAAGAGGGGGCACGCGGGAACAAACAGAGGCATCTCGCAGCTGGAGTTGCGTCAAGGATCATTTCCCTCTTCACATGATTAATTACAGTTTGATCACTTGAATCTAAATCTGATTAATTTTGGTCACATGTTAGGGAGGCATCAGCGGTCTGCGATGTATACTGTGTTAATCTGCGGCAAACTCTCCTTGAGAATCCTTTTTTTTTATGAGGCTACAACATGTGCAACTAATGTCGTGCACATGTGAGGAGCTGAAATGATCACTTTGTGTCGTTCAACCATGAATCTTTGCGGTCTCATCTGTAAATGTGTAAAACTGGCACTGGGAAAATGAAATATGCTTCCTCTAATGGGCCATCCTTGCAATGGGGTGATTTGAGATATACATTTATGGTCTCTGCGTTCTGCATAAGTTAAATAAAAAAAAAGAAAGAGAGAGACAAGCTGCTAACTGTTGTCCAACATTAACCTTCATGTGGTATTTGGTTGATGGAGTTGGTTTGATTAGCTTAAGGTGAAATGGTTTTATGTTTCACCTTAAGCTGTATATTCACTGGGACCAGCAGTGGATATACAGCAAAAACAGCTGCGTGATGTACAAATGCAGATGGTAAGGAGGAATTCCTTAGCTGTCAAAGCTTCACCATGACCACAAGTTTACAGTAAGGCTCTCCATTGTTTACCTGCCTTTCTCGCTGCTGCAGCCTAAAAACCCACAGGAAGACTTTCTAAATTCACTTATTTCGTGCCACTTTAGTTCTGTTGGGAGATTTACTTTTTAGATCCTCAAAGCAGGAGGCGCTTCCAGAAAGTTGTCAAAGAGTTAGCCAATTGGAGACAACGTGCAATCGTAGAGTGGAACACCGAAACCTCGAGCCACAACAGAATTTTATTTTATTTTTTTTATTATGGTGGAACACTAAAACCTACAGATAAAACATAATTTTAATATGCTGTTGCTATATTGACTGGGTGGTGTAGGAGTCCAGCCCCACACCACCCAGGTGTTAATGGAGGACATAAAGATGCAACATGACAATACATATCACATACATAATTATTATTGATTAAATAATAAATACAACTTTTTAGAAATATTTTCTTAAATTCATATTTCCCCAAAAGCTCCACAGCAGCTTTTTGAAATAGAACTTTTTGACCACATTGTCACACTGGAGGGCCATGCAATTTTGAATGTATTTTTTTAAAGGTAGCTATTGACCCGCTTATGTTCCTTTTTAGTGCTGCCACTGCTTCTAAATAAAAATTCTTTAGTCTTTTTTTTCCACAAACTTTTTTTTTAAAGAGTAGATTACAAAAAAATATAATTTGACTAATTTGATATTTTATGAAGATATATATTTTAACAATATAATACTTAAGTTACGATTTGCAGCACAAATTTTTAAAACATACTTTAAATGTTAGGCGAGGAGTTCAGCTGCTCAACTTCAGTGTTTTATTCCCAATTCAATGCAGGGGGGAAAAAGTTTGAAATCAATTTCTATTCTGCTCTAGCTTGAATAGTTTTATTTTTCCTTAAGTGAAAATTGAAAGAAAAGAAAACACATTGAAAGCTAGCCTCAGCGAGTGTGAGGAGAATCCATTGTGCAACACATAAATGCTGTCATCTTAGCCGCTTGTTTGCAAATTACCATCCACCCTGAAAGTTATTACGACTGCACATTTGTTGCGCACATGCGCGCTGCACCTCTGTGTGTAAAACGTCTATCTGGTGGAATGTTTTTCTCAGTGTGGAAACTGAGAATAATTGGCTTGTCACCCTGGAGTCAATTTGGGCGTACCACTACCTTCCTCACCCATCCTCCAAATGCAGATGTATGATGCAGATGCTATTTTCTAGAGAATATGGCAGCGGCTTTGAAATGTTTATGCAGACCCCATGCTGTTAGGAAAGTACATTTCAAACTTTTTCTTATTTTTTTTTATTTTGCTATTTTCTATATAATTAAAGAAGCATATATTTGATATGGAGTTGCACAGAAAAGATGTTTTCTAGTTAATTATTTTATGGTGCTTTCTCAAGTTTCATTGAGTGCTAAGTTTGTATTTTAAGCTCCGTATAATATCCACAATTCTTTTATTTAACAAAAAGCCTAATTAGGGGCAGGCATCACATTTTAGGTACTCAAGAAATAAATACATAATCTCCCATCTTTAGTGCAGTGAAAGTTAGGGTATAATGTAAAATAGAGCCAGATTTTTATTTTATTTTAATCCAAACAGTTGAGATGTTTTTTTATTATTATTATTATTATTTTAAAACTTAATTTATCCATGTTCCTCGCAACAAGTTCATGTGTTCTCAATCTTTTTCTAAGTAGGTTTTTGAGTGTGTTTCTGAATTAGTCGTACTGACGGTTAGCATAAACGGTTGAGATTTATTGTTTGGATTGTTTGTGATTTAATATCATGATTAGTCTCAAATCCTATTTTTTATAAAGATTTAATATATTGTTTTGATCTACTTCCAATTACTCACTGAACTGCACTGTAAAAATTAATTTTGTAGAATACTGGATATCTGTGGTTGAGTCTGTTTAAAAATTTAATTAAGCATACTGATTTTCAAATGTAACGTTCAAAAATGGTTAAACTTCATGAACATTTGCTACTTTATTTTGGTAAAGCATTGTACTTTTAATTAAAGCCATTGCTTTAGTAATCAGTTTAAATTCAAAAAGACTAATTTTACTATTACTATTTCAGAACATTTTGTTTATAAACATAAATTGTTTCATTTTAACATGGAAGGACAAATCAGATGAACAAAATATAGCATTTATCTATTTTAAGTATTAAACCTTAAAGGTTTATTGCATTACTAAGGTTAAATTTCTAAAACATTAATTAAACTTTCTCCAATAAATAAATGCATGTGAGAAGTGTTATACCAACTTTTTTAGTTAAACTGTTTTTTTTAACCAATGTGGTTTTCAAATGGCATACCAGCTGATACAAACTCCAGCAAAAACTTATAAATGTGCAGCTGTTAAATTCTAAAAAGCAACTCTAAATATGTAAACCGGTTTGACAAACATTTTATAGTGCAGGAAATGCTAAGCCTATGATTTAGACCATGAATTCATTAAGAAATTAAGGCAGGGGTCCCCAAACTACGGCCCGCGGGCCGGATCCGGCCCGCCACGTCATTTGGTCCGGCCCCCTGAACAATGCCGGATCCGGCCCGCCTGCTCATACCAGAGAGTATTCAGTGTTTTTTTTCATATATTGTATTTTCCGGTTTATATGTGGATTTTTCTTCAACCACCAGGGGGCTTTTGAGCAAATGTGAAACTTACTTTCCCTCAATGGAATATATACTCGTCAGTCACCGTTTCACTCACGGTTTTTTCCATTTGCATTCTGGGTAAAAATCTATCCAAAAGTGTCGCCGTCCCCCCCCCCCCCCCCCGTCGTCGACAAGAATTTCTTTGTTTTTTTTTACTGCAAAAACTAAGACCGGCCCCCGACCACAGAAAGGAACAGCTATGTGGCCCTCGCAGGAAAAAGTTTGGGGACCCCTGAATTAAGGTTTCATAAGTGTCCTTACTTTCAAGTTTCATTTGAAAGTTCTCTTAAGGATTTGAAAATAGGTGTAGTGCATAGAAGTGGTAGCATCATGTTGTGTTAGTGTTTTGCTCCAGGAGGGGCTGGTGCACTTCACTAAATAGAGAGCAATTATTAGGCTAGAGAACATCAAGAAGAAATACTGAAAAGAAAGTAGGCATCAGGATGAAAGTTAAAGCTTGAGCACAAATAAGTCGACCAAGTGAACCTAAACTTGAAATCTAATTAGTTACAAAGGGGCTTAAAGGCAACAGAGTGAACATTTTAAAGAGACCAACACAAAGACTTGATCTCAGTATCATGGAAAATGTGTGTAGTCAACAAACTCGACTCAGTTACAGTGGTTTTATCAAGAGGAAAGGGCAAAAATTCCAGCTGTGCAAAGCTTGTAGAAGGATTCAGAAAGTACCTGAGCAGGTCATGCAGTTTAGATTAGAAATTCTCATAATAAGGCGTAAATATTCTAAATTTGAAGAATGTTAAAAGTATTTCTACTTAAAGTAGAAAAGGTTTGGTTTGATTTGATGTCGGTGAGAAATAAAAAAAGGCACGCCACATTTTTTTTTTACATTTATATGAAAACATGGATCTAAATGTTAAGGTCAAGATATTCTGTAAGCAGCACGACTTTGTGTCTAGCATCGTCCGTCACATTACAAATATGAGAGGAATGTGTTGAGAGTACAAACTGTACACGTTTGAGGCCACAGCTCACCTTAGAGAACTCGAAGGCCCTGAGGCCTTTCTCTTGTTTCCCTCTCTCTGCCTCTGTCTGTGTGTGTGTGCGTGTGTGTAAATCTTGTGGCCATAACTCATCATTTAGCAACAGAATCAACATTTCTGCCAAACCCCTATAATTAGGTAAGAATTACAAAACATACTAGAGTTACTTTAGGTTTTTAACCGAACTGTGTGTCCAGTAATTTACGAAGTTTCGCAAACGGTGTCTGGACGCTGCATTTACGTCTAACCCCCGTTCCAGTGGGCTTGTTCCAGCCGTCAGATGACAGCTCACTCACTGCGGCGCGATTTTCCAATCCTGAGATGATAAAATAATTTGTCAGTGTCAAACAATGTTTGGTCTAATACAACTCACCTTCACCGGGCTTTGTGGACAAACAGAGGAGAAGCTGTAATTGTAGATTTGCCGTGTGTGTTTACCAGAGAGTAGACTCCAAAAAGAGGAGCGAGATGGTGGTGGTGGTGGAAGTGGGAGTGGGAGGGTGATACTCACAGGGAAGCTTTGTGAAGAGTGTGAGCTCTGGAACTGTGATCCTCAAGGGCGAAGCAGCGGAAAACAAAAGCGCACTACAGTCGTGGCCTACATTCACGTTGCGGGTGCTTTCAACGCCAACAGAGCTTATTTTCATACGCCATTAATTGCCTGAATAGATTGCCTGTTGAATTCTTAATATGCTATAAATTCCATGTTTGTTTTTGCCCGAGTTGACAGGCACATTGTGTCAGGCCTTGCCCTGTAATCAGCACTGGCCTTGGAAGAAACTCATTTAGAAAGAAAACCAAACAAACAACAAAAAAAAGCTTTTCTGTCTTTTTCTCTTTAACTTTACGTTCCCGTGGGCCTTTGTGACCAGGTTTGTACCTCCAACTCGTTCCTCCGACTACAGATTGGCCCCCTTTGGATCCACGGTGGCCTTGTGTTTTGCGTATTAGGCGTACTCTTTGTGCTCGTCTTCCCTATTCAAAACGTGGGCGTGAAAACTGGAGAGGGTCACCAGGCGGCGCGCGGCATTGCCAAGCAGATTATCCTGCGGCGCGGTGAGGAGTTGGACAGCGGTGAAGGGACATTTCTGGCGGGTTTTTGTCTGCCTCAAAGTGCAGAATCATTCACTCCGGGGCTTTTACCTGTAGGAGTCAAACCCCTGCTTCCAATCCATTTTAATGCATAACCAGCAGGGCTTTCCTTTCCAGCTTAATTCGTACGCGGGGACTTTGCATGTTTAAAGCTCTATGCAAATATTATTGGATTTTCCAAGGATTTGGGCGGATTTCCTGCCATGGATTTTCCTTTACAAATGTCTTTAGAAAATAAAGTGAACCTATTTTATTTAAATTCGGTTTAAGGAGGCAAACAAATATTTAGATGCTAAAAATACTGAAGGATCTTCTGAAGTGGGGAGAATCTAACTTCGGAATGTTTTTGTGCGTGCGACTGCGTTTACTTTCCCACTAATCTTTTTGATGGGAAATTTACTCTTTGCTCAGTAAATTCACAGCTTGATCAGCATCAGTGAATTGACTCAGAGGTAGCACAATTCTATAGATGCAAAAAAGAAAGAGAAAAGAAAAAAAAGGATTGGTGCTATGCATCTCCGTAATGATCTGCATTGTTTTTTGCACAACCTTGACAGATAGTATATGAACCCAGCCTTGAAAGGAAGCCCTGACAACATCACATCCTTGAGCAAACCAAAAGGCTGTCCAGAATAATGGGCTGCTGTTGCAGTCGTGTCATCCGAGAGGGGAGTCGTATTCAGGAATATGATGAGGTTCGGGGAGTGGAAGGGTGGATGTTTGGACATGGCCGTGGCGGCGCTGCGCCATCCCCTGTAGCCATGGAAAAATGACACTGGGAAGCAAGGTAGAAAAAGGTAGAGGAAGACTCTCAAAGGTGGCCCAGATGAGTGATAAAAACTTCGAAGAAATCTCGCTTGTATATACCATGCTCCTAATTACAAAAAAAAAGAAAAAAAAAAGCTGCCCCCAACGGCGCAACAAAGACTATAATCAGATGAGTGGAATTCAAGCAGCACATGTTTTTCATTAGTCGTAAATGTGCTCTCCTTCTGTGTTGCCGTATTTAACCGGGCAGACGTTTTAAATTTTGCCACACGAAATGCTTCAATTTTTTGCATTCGGGACAACGAAGTCCTCCGCCAACGTGAGGCACAAGTTTGAAGCCCATCGCCTCACACCCCGTACCCCTTTAAGCCCCCGGCGTCCTTCGTTTCTATCATAGTTTTGTCTGTTGGTGGCTTTTCTGGCTGGGAGTGGGGTAGGCCCCGGCCTCAAGCTGAAGGCTTGATTACAGTCCTGGCAAGAGAACAGAAAGCTGAGGGGCAGGAGAGATGGAGCAAGATGGTGAAGGTTGGGGTGGGGGTGCTGGAGGGACCTCAGGGCCTAACTGAAAGCAGCTGTGGAGTGAGCTGGGGTGAAGGTCCTGTTTGCTCTTAAAGGGCTATAATGTTCGCTGACCTCAGCAGAGCTACAGTACACACACGCTGTGAATGGGATAATTTAACCTTACAGGCCATTTTTGTCTAAGAAAGGGTTTTTTTTGTTTGTTTGTTTGTTTCACAGCTGACGGTAAAACCTTTGACTATTGTGTCTATAACTCTACATTCAAAGAAAGAGCCAAGTCTGGGAAGAACTTTGATTATTTCAATTAAATAAATAATTTGTATGAAAAACTGTCAACAAAAAATAAATAAATAAAATAGCAGTATTATGTAAAATTTACTTTTTGGAGTCTTTATAATGTTATGATGTTATTCCTTCATCAAAAACATACCTGAGGTGTTGCTTTGATTCTTTCATGCATGTTTGAGAAACCCTTGAATCTCCATGGCAACTATCCAGCTGTGAAAAATGCCTGGGTATACCTAGCTCCGCCTTGAAGGATGAAGCTCTGCCTTGGCGCTGGAGCTTTCCAAGTTTCACCAAGCTGTCCTCCCACGCAACCCATTCACTTAGCTCCTTCAAACTAGCCAGCGGTAGTTAGCAAACACCTGGTGGAACTGTGCAAATAAGTCATATTTGATAGACAGATTTTTTTTTTATAACAACTAAAGGTAACATAGCTACTAGACTTCATCAAAAGTCTAGTAGCTATTAAATGACACTGTGTTGCTAGAAACACAATATCGCTCCTTTAATAACAACATTGTTGGAAACAACAAAAAATTTAACCTAAACAGTACCTGTCTGACAACATCAAGTTCTATACAAGATCTCAAAAAGCTTATTGCCTTAAGAAGAAATTAGAAACAAAATCAAGGATAGCTAACAGTTTGGAACAGACTACACAGTCATTTCTGCAATTGTGGGAATCCAGCAAACCACAAATGGAGAAAACAGAGAATAGGGGTGAAACTTTCCAGGTCTGGATGGCCAACCATATCGACAACTGATCCAGGAAGTTACACAAGAGGGACAAGCAATATTAAGAGTACTGCAAGTCTCACCTGTCCCTGTTTGTCAATGCTAATGATTCAACAATAAAGAAGAGGCTAAGAAGGTAGTTTTGGGAGATGTTCATCCTGTTACATAAAGTGTTAAACTAATGCAGTAAAACAGCACCATAATGGGAATCAAAGATGGAGATTGCTTGCTGTTTCAGTACAACTTCCCTTAATTGACTGGACCATGAATACTGCTCTGAAGGAGAATCTCTGGCTATCGGTTCTTGACCTTAAGCTTAAACATACTTGGACCATACAGCAGGATATTGATCAGGAGGACACATCTAACCTCTGAATGACTCAAAAAAACATGAGGTCTTTAATTGTGATGCTGCAGTATTGGTCATTTAGGGTTCTCTTGTTCAAAATTCTTCTACTGTAACTAAATGAATTCTACATATTTCATAATTGCATATTTCATTAAATAACAAATGCAGTTAAAATCACATGAATATGTTTGTTCACGTGATGTTGCGTCATCATCCTCCGACCATTTTCTGTCGTCTCTGTCTTTTCCACCAATGATAACATCCAGTTGTTGATCACGTGACTCGTGATCCGAAAAAAGTGTTTCCAGTGCAGTTTTGCAAAATACACTAATTTTGATAAAGCCAAAAAACCACCTCAAAACTTTTTATCTAAAGATGTGAGGTTTTATTTTCTTGAGATTGTTGCGCTTCCCTTGAGCGAATTTGTTTCCGTAATTTAAATTTGGGCAATTTTAAAGTCAATGGAAAAGCAGCTATTCTTATCTCTTATCTCATCTCAAACGCCAACTCTGCCATCAAGGGTAAAACAAGTTGTTAGATTTGGGAAGCAATTACTTTTTCAAACGGGGTCATTTAGGTTTGTTTCACTACCTTTCTCCCAATGAGTGAAATCATCATTTGAAAACTTTTGTTGTTGATTTTGCTCAGGCTGTCTATGTCTGATACTTTTTAAGTGTCACAAATAGGTAAAAACAGAAGAAATCTTTGAAGGTACAAATAATCAATAATAATAATCATGTAAAAAGGGGTTTGATAATGGCAACAGATGTTTTCCCTTTGTTGTGGCACCCTGCACGTCTATTCGTGGGCTTTTTTTTAACAATACAAATGTTGATTGAGTTTAGCAAAACCTCCAGTGGTGTCTGGTAGGTAATGAATGGGTTGGTATAAAGGGGAAAGGGAGCTGACCATGCTGAAAGAGTGATGATGTACAGAATTCAGTGTGCTTGGAGACTGAGGCTGAACAGCAGAGCTATTTAAGCTGACAGGCATTAATGCATTTCTGTACATCACACATTTTTTTATGCTAATGTTGCTTGGATAACAAAACAGATTTTTTACCACAACACAACCACACTCAAAGCATGGACCTCTGTAGACTGTTGTATGCTTGGTTTTGACCAACTACACAGAAACATTTTTGAATTCAGCTGGAAGCCCATCTTTGACCTACAGTAGTAATGGAGGTGGTGTGAACGGTTGCCATTGACTGGTCAGTGCAGCAGTTGGTTACCATGGATACTTCGGATGGTAGCCGGTGGGGAAACGCTGCTGATTAGTGAGATACACTGATTTTAGGCAACTCCTGCCACTATAAGGCATCAAGAGAGGTGACAGGTGTTTAATATCGTACTTTGAAACAAAAATGTTGCTTTAATATTATGCACTGGACAAGATTAACTCAATTTCATGTCAATATACGCTTTAAAACATTTATAATGGCAGAGCAGAAAAAAAATCCGTTTCTCATGTGTAGAAAAAAATATAAAATTAAATTAGGTTTCTAAGCAGTAAATAATATCGGCTACTGCTTACGCATATTTTAATGTTGCAGAACATCCCTGATTATTCTCCATATTACCTCTGCCCGTGTTCCCAATCCTGATTCCAGCCCTGTGTTTCTTGGCTTCAAGTCCTCGCCAATTTGCTTTGTTTGTCTCTGGACAGCGTAATCTGATTGGCCGAAGAAGAAATTGCTTCCCTAATTGCAGGAAACAGACATGGCGAGAATGTGGCCAAATGCTCCCAGCAGGTGACGGTATCATCACAGGATACCTCCCTGCGACACCTGAGAAAACTCCTACAGAGGAGAGAGCCCAGGGAGCATTTCACAGCTCTAAAGGTGTTTTAACGGATCATGTTGTCAATGTCAGAAAAGACTGAAAAATTTGTTTAAAAGAATATATATTTTTCTTTTGGGGGACTGAGCTCAAAATTGATCTTGTATTAAATTTAACATATTGCTTCCTTTACAGATGAGAAGCTCTGAATGTGTGCAATATAATGACACGTTTGTTGTTGATATTAAAAGTTTACATCCAAGATGGAAAAAGTCCATGTTTGCTTTATTTTCCAACTTGGCCACATTAACATCTTTACTAATTAGGCGACCTCAACAGGTAGTTACTATTTTGTTTAGGGATATTAACACAAACAGAGCAAAAGATAAAGTGCATGCCACACTTTCCAGGTTTGTATATGTATTGAAAACTATTTTTGTGTCACTTTATAATTATGCACTACTTTGTTTTGTTCTGTCACATTGAAGCCCCCAAAATTACACTGTGAATTATAGGGATGAAGAGGTTTGACCCCTTCCCCAAAATAGTTAAATATAACAGGATAACGGGTAAAAATCTTTTACATAGTAACGTCAATATTTGTGGATTCACTTTTAAAATTTCTCTGTGCCACAAATAGGCACAAATCTGCCTATCTGTGATTTATTTTTAGTAGTGCATATGTAAAACATATGAAACTGGGCGCTGTTCATTTTTCTTGATGCTAATTTGATGTCTGAAGCGCAAATATGGAAGAATGTGGATGTTAACTTCTTCAGTGCTAAGATGATTTCCAATGTGCATAGTAATTCATAGTTGGTCTTTGAACTATTAACCTTTCCATACCAAAAGGAGCAGCGACGATCGAGCTAAATTTGCAGTACCGTAATTCCGCCAAGAGCTTTCCAGCCATTATCAGGTTATTGTGGTAATTTCACTCCTGCTATAGCAGGGAATAAAATTAATCACTCTTTTAATAGACGGTAACTTGTGGAAATTACTGGCTAGATATTGAAAGTTCCAGTTGTTATGGATAAATGAGCAAGTATATTTACTCACAGGACATTTAAAGAACTGTGCTCAATTAAAATAAGCAAAAATGTCCAGGCGGAGATTCGAAACTTTGGTCCCAACGTGTTAAAATAGGTAGCTGTAAACATTTTGTAAAGGGGGTTTCAAGGCTTCATCTCTTTATAGGTGGCTGTGGTCCCCAATGCCGGAAGTTCACAGTATTCAGTGTTATTTGTATTCATAGTTTTACACAAACTTTAAAGAATCCTCCCTTGCCAATTAAACTTACTGTAAAATGATAATGGATTAAAAAAAAGGTTAAAATAATTATATTTTACTTTTTATGAGTTTTTTAAAATCATTTTACAGGGTGTCTAAAAATGAATCTCAAGATTTGCTTACATTTTATGTTACATAAGTTAAAGTTTTGCCACCTAACTTCTGCTTTCTGAGCTGAAGTTAGCGTATGACTTGTAGCCAGTTAAAAAAGCTATTTCACTCTTTTAACCTTGAAATTCAATGTTTTGAATCAGATTGTAAGTTCAGTTTTGTGCTTTCCAATGCAAAGTCTGAACCACTTCATAGGAGTTTAGTAGCTAGACAGTTAATGGATAGTTTTGTGACTGTGAATAGGAAAAAGGAGAGTCTATAGCACGTCCAAAACATCTAAAATGTATTCCAACCCAAACAAGCATTTTTAATCAAACCCAATCAAAGTGTTTGCTCTTTATGTCTCCTCACTTATCTAACTTTTTTAGGTTCAGTTAAAGTATCACCTGATAAAAATGGGGCTTTTTTTTTTACCCACCAAGGAAGACTTTGATGGCAGGAAGCAGACCAAGCTTTTGTTTTTACAGGAAACCTGCACATATGCATGTGCACATAGCACTCAATGGGCAATTTCAACAATGTGGAAACTCCTAATTGACGCACAAAGCTATGTAAATGTTGTGTTAACATTAACAAAGCCAATATTAATTTACCTTGATGGACTTCTTTGTGCAATCCAAATCTAGTTAATTAATTCGTTCGAGGCACGCATAATTGACACTAGCAATGGCCGAACATGAAAATTAAATTGATAGCCTTTGTTAATGCACTACTAATCATATTGCTTTTTTTCTTCACTAGGACTGAATGCACATTCATTTTTATGACAATAAAAATTGAATGCATCTGGAATTAAACCACCACACCTGAAAAATAGCCAGGGCATTTTCCCATTAAAAGTGACGCGGCGTGGTCTCTTCATGAAGTTTTCATGAATTCAAAACAGATGAAAAAGGAGACAAACGATGATGAGCTGGAAGTGTTGCCAGAATGATAATATATTCAAAATAAAGGCAGCGAGAAAGAGAGAGAGAAAGACAGAGAGAGAGCTCCCTAATGGCGATGTTCAGGAGGAGAGCGTTGCAAGGAACTACGGCAGAGCCGACTTGGGCAATGGATTTACTAGCCAGAAACTCCCACTCTTTTCCTCACTATCTGAGAGGGGGTGGTTCCTTACACAGACTACACACATTGTGTCCCAGTATAGCTTTCTCACACACTCCCACAAACCGTCTGGTAGCATTTAAGACGGGGGGCTCCAGAGAGGATCTAGATTTGGGAAGTGACTAGATCTGAGCTGGCAGTGAAGATCAAAAATAAACAAGCAACCAGAACCTGATCCGAATCGCAACTTTGAGTGGGGAAGATTTATTAAAGGGGCTGTATTACGTAGAGTCGTCTTTTTTTTTTAGCTTTACGTCTAATTATGTGATTCCCTTGTCAAAAATATACCCGAGGTTTTGCCTCGATTCTTTCATGCATTTTTGAGAAATCCTTAAATCTCTCCATGGCAACCATTCAGCTGCGCAAAACGCCTGGGTGCACCCAGCCCCGCCTTCAAGACGCAGCTCTTCCTCTGAGCTGCAGTTTCCAAGCTTCCGCGACTTCCCCACTCCACTCCTTCAGACTACCCCACACCAATTAGCAAACCACCTGGTGGGACTGCGCTGTCAGCTGAGTTCATTACAGGAGCTTCATCTCACAGTGAAACGCTGGTAGAATCGTTGTTAAAGGGTTAACAGAGGAGCCATGTTGTGATGACTTCTTGAAGGCAGAGTTTTGGAAAAAGATTTTAAAGCAATAGAGGCCCAATTTCAAGAAAATAAATTAAAGCAAAATTTCTTTTCAGTCATATTTAATCCATATAGCACTTTTTCAACAACTGAAGTTAACATAGTTATTTGATTGTGCTGTAAAATGTCATGCCTGGAAAACAAATGATGCTGCCCCTGTAAGGGGAGATTTCATCAAAACGTACCACGTCCATGTTTCTGGTTTTGACCGACGACTTGAGCTTGGATTAAAGCGACAAGAGGGCGTCCTCCACGGCAGAGGTCGAGGATCAGCCCCTGCAGGAGCGCGCATTTCGCGGTTCAAGCGTCTTTTTGTTTTGGAACGGGACTCTAATGCGAAGATCACATGTTGTTGTTGTTTGAAAATTTTGAAATGCATTCTTAAGTATCCCTCTTGAATGTGAATCATCTCATTACCAGGCATTCTCACACTGAGATAATGTGAAGCATAATGTGTTTTATATCATCATGGTATGAAACAGGGCCAGCAGTGCACTGTGTAAAAATCCCCTTCAGTGGCATTATTTTGGTCGTCACAAGCATAAATTTGGATGTGAGAAACATCAAAGCCCCCATATAAATGCCTTTCTCTTCATGTTGTCAGCCTATCTTTGAATCACTCCCCCTCCCCCCTAGGGCCATGGTTATTTACATTTTCAAATCTGCATTTTTCATATAGATCTGTCTGCCTCTGATTTTAATATCAGTGATGTTTCCCACGACACCTTTTGTTTTATTATGCATTATGAATTTCTTCCCCTCTCACTCCTCCCTTTTCTCTCTTTCCCTCTCTCTGTCTCGCCTCCATCTTTTTCTAATCCCTATCCCCCACACTAGGCTTATGAGTCCCAGTGTTTTATCATGGGGAGAGAGATTTATCATTTCAATCTCATTTCAATAAATAAAATAATCTCTCTTCTCCTGTACGTGACAGCAGCTAATAGTATTTTGTTATCGTGGAGTGAAACTTTGGAGACTTGGCGCTCTGGCTGGAATGCTTTGCAGAGGGTTTCTGCAGTACAGATGCAGTGCCTGCAATGTGAGGCATACTTAGCACGGTAAATGTATTTAAAGGGATGGTTTGGCTTTGTTTTTTTGTCTAAAGTAAAAATATGTTGCAAGTTTTGTGGAAAAGTGTGATGTAAGGCTCAAAATTTGTAGGATAAGACACGCATCAGAATATATGCATCTATTTTTTTCTATTAAATAATTTGTTGCCTTGTTGGCGACGTACACCACTTAGTGTGGTTATAACCTTCTTCTGACACAACAGTCCTTTGCTGTGCTAAAGTAAAAGGTTCCGTCTTAGCGTACTTCAGCACAATTGCCGCATATCAAGTCAAGTGACTCACCACACCGGCCCAAATCTGCTAGTAAACAGATGTTAATCTCTACCTTCACAGGTAGGTAAGTAACTAAGCACACACAGGCTGCAGGCTGTGTCAATCAGCTGATTGTGAATCTGACAGAAAAATGTACAAAGAACAATTCAGAAAAAAAAGCAGTGATATTCAATGAGCTTGTTACAAAATCCCAAACTCCCAGATATGGTTTACCTTAAAAAACTAGCAATAAAGCTAAAACCAGACTCTTGTGAAGCAAATAGGAAAATTTGGAGTCAGATTTTGTGTGCCAGTTCTCACACCTGGGATAGAAATGTGTCACAACAAGGACACTGAATGAAAAAGTGAAAAGATCCTAAGAGCAATTGAATGCTAACAGGTAGCCAGATAGGTGGTAATGTTTTTGCTTTTTTTTTTAAAGTCATTTATAACACATCACACTTCAGATGTTCATACAACATTATGCTAGTGGATGCTAACTGGCTATTTAACAAGGTAAAGATGGTAAGATGTCAATTTTGCCACTGTTTTCTAAGTTGAACATTGTCTGTGTTACTATGCAAAATTATGTTAAGAATAAAGAATGTGGTCAACTCAGCATATTCTCCAGGTAAAGTCAAAAAAATCTAACGGTTTAAAAGCTAACGGTTACTACTACTACTACTACTACTAATACCACCCCAGAACCTTACTGCAAAGAAAAAAATCCCAGCTATCCCTGTAAAGTAATGTCGCTCAGCTCTCACTTATTAAAGCGAAGCACAGTGTTGAACCATTATATTTGCTGTTCCTATAGATGTAACAGCGTAAAACGCCCCTGTTCCAACATGCATTTGTCTGTTGCTCCACTGTCACTCAGAGGTTAAACTTAACATCATGTTAGACGCTCAGTTATTAGACGAGTAATGCACTTATTGCGTTTTTGGTTTGTTCTCATTTCAGCTCCAATATGGGGAGCCACTCGCAGCCTCCTGAAAGCTACTGGGCTGCACTCATGTATGCTTTTATCTCTCAGCCAGGATATGTTCTTAAAGCACGGTCTGTCAGATCCGCCTGCACCGTGGTGTGCAGGAGAACAAGAGCAGCCATCAAGACGACAGTTTTATTTTAATTGCTATCTCCCTTTCCTCCCGGTCCTTCATTTTCCCTTACCCCTGGAGCAAATCAACAGAAAAAATGTAAAAGGACTGACAGGAAAACAATTGCGTTTCAAATTGAACTCCCTGCAGAGTGTGTTCACTTCCTTAACCTGACATCCCTCCCTTCCCCACACATGGCAGAGGAGAAGGCAAGGCAACCGCACTAAAGCCGGTGGAGAAGTGGTGGAGGGTGGAGAAAGGGGGATGAGAGAGAGGGGTGGGAGGGAGACCGTCCTTTTGAATATGTGTTTTCTGTTTATCATTAGCTGACTGGGTGCTTCATCATTCGGCGAAAATCCCTATCTGCTGAACATAAGGCCGAGAGACAGCGGGGAATCAATCTTTTGTGCTTGGGCAGATAAACACAGGACGCAATCAGGGGGAGACGGAGCGACGGAGCAGGCCGCGGGACTCACGCCGCCGGTGATGGATGGCGGAAGTGAAAGTGTCAGGATGGCATTATGCAAATGGGGGAGGCATCCGAGCATCGCCCCGGTGATTATGGGAGATGGGAGAGCAGCCTGTGGTCCCCCTGGCACCGAGGCAGCCATTTTGGGGGGCTCTCGTTGTTTCCTGCCGAAGCCGAGAGAGGGGGGTGGATGGATAGAGTGGTGGGAGAGAGGGAAGGAGGAGATGAAGGAGGAGAGGGGAGGGAAGAACGTGTCATGGTATCATTCCCTCACATACACCGCCAACCCTCCTCAAAACCCCCACCTATTGCCCCCCCGAAAAAAAGAAGGGGGAGGAGGAATAAGTCTATAAGCAGAGTGAGAGGCATCTGTGTCATTTACTGAAACAAATGATCAGCCTTCTCTTTCTGTGGGGATTGAATGAGGAGGGTGAGGCGGCCCAGTGATAGAGATAGAACACTGATGGAACAATCATGAATAATGAACTTGAACTGGACAGAAATAAAAGCCGGTTGGGGTGATTGCGACAGCTGCCGCGTTCCTGTTACTTTTTTTTTTCTCCCCCCATTTTATTATTATTTTTATATTTCATTTTATTTTTTTCAGACGAGGGGAAACCGAGCAGCTCTCAGAGACCAACGTGACCCCTGGGTACAGTAGCATCCATCCTGACTGCGTCAATTTGACAGACACACACACACACACGCACCGATCTCAATGACAAGCGGCAGGCAGGACACACACTTTCACGGTAATGACCAAGGATGCCGCTTGTATTCAAATGAGGGTTGAAGTGAGAGCAAGAGCAGATACTTGTGGGAGCAGCCTGGCCCAGAGGGGAGATCCACTCTCAGTCCCCGCTGCACCATTACAGTAAGATTGGATGAAGATGGAAAAGATGATGGTGTGTGTGTGTGTGTGTGTGTGTGAGAGAGGATGAAGACGGAGCAAGGAGACTGGCTGCTTGGCCCTTGATGATCTGTGTGTGTGTGCGTGTGTGTGTGAGTAGGGGGAATTAGCACCTTGACAGGCAAACGGGGTCGTTTTGCTCGTGTTTAGATCGTGACTCTTGCAGTGTAAACGTTTCAGAATGTCTTAGCGTCCGACCCCGGTCGTTAAAACCGCACGCAGTCCGTCCTCGGCGAGACAAAGCGAGCCGAGGTGCCCCGTCCTCCACCTCTAACTTCAAGCGCTCGCCACAACACGCCAGACACTACCTCTCCGTTCCGCCTGATTGGATCCATTTGCATTGGACACCTCCTCTGCATATTGATTGATGGGTTTAATCAGCGAATCAGGGGGAGCGCTCAGACATCAATCTCTGTCAGACCCATGCCTTTTTTTTTTTTCCCCTCCCCGAGCCTCTGATTCCCTGCTAGGACTCATCAAGGGAAGCAAGTTTAGACAGAAGGAAAGAGGGAGGGAGCGGGAATAGAGAAGAACAAAAAAGGGGGGGAGAGAAAGCAAGAAAGGTATGGCATTAGAGAGGAATGACGACTTAGTGGAAATTAAAGAAAAAAAACTTGGGTGGATTTTTTTTTTTTTTTCCACTGGTCCCAGTGAAAATACATCAAGTGTGGAGACAGAAAGAAAGAAATTGGCTGGTCAACTGAGTGAATCCATGTAGGAGATTTAAAAATGAGAAAGTAACCAAACACAGATTTACACATCTTATCCATGGACAGGAACGCAGAACATGAAAGCATCGAGCATGGAGGAGGAGTTCAGATGATACCGGTATTATTACATGTGAGGATCCACCATTATCACTCTTCACTCTTCTGAATCCTTCACACTGTAAAAGTATTCCTGTGCCTTGAACTTATTCACATTGCAACCACATACGTTTGTGTTTTACTTGATTAATGATCATGAAATATCAAATATGAAAATCATTTTTGACTTTCCTAATTTTTCTAACAAATGTATGTCACGCATTTATAATTAGCCCCCCATTAGTCTGATACCCATGAATAAAATGCAACAAACCTCAGAGACTTTCACAGAATAACTGCGTTTATTCTGACAGACTTTTCTGTTTTTGTTATAAGTTTAACTCACTTAGATTTCTAAAGAGGATATTTCTCTATTTTGATTCAACTTTAATGTTATCTGCAGTGCTCTTTATGATAAAACTTCTAGATAAAATCTTGTGCAAGCATCTTCCTTAAGAAGTCAGCCAGTTAGTAAAAAAGTGTTAAAATATTTATATTTTAAAGATACTTAGTCTTATTTGTTTTGTTTTTGTTGTTTTTTTATATGTAAATGACTAAAAAATTTAATTGCATGACTAAACAGATTTCCACAGCCAGATTCACAAAATAAACTCTTGAAAAATAGATCACCTTGATTTGTTTTGTCTTCGTTGATGACATCGCAAAAGCCAAACGAATTGAAAGAGTAAGCTGGCATTATTGAACAATTTTTGAAATAACTTTTGATAAATTTGGTTGTAAATTTTGAAGCATGGTGTTGTCAAAGATGGCTTGAGTGCTAAGAGGCAGACCTACACACAGAACAAGTAAACAACTTTAAAGGCAAGAATGAGACAAAAGCATGTGTTTTAAGAAAAGAAGATAAAAACAGGAAAAATTCAAAAGGACATACTCAAACAAAGCCATATCGAGTCATGCCTTATGTGATGTCACCAGAGGACATTTTTTGTAGGAAGCTGGATTTTATCTTGGCTAACCAACAAATTAGGAAAACAAACCTAAACACTGAGCTGTGTCTATAGTTGGGAAACTAAATGCAAGGTTAGTTTGACTGATTACTGATTGTATAAAATCTGGAAAGCAGCCTGAAAAATTCCAGTATGCAACATTTATATAAAAAAATAAATAAATATGTACACCGGTACACAAGATGATTGACAGCGCAAAGACCGCCACCCCCGGCTCTGATTGGTTGTTTCTGATTAGCACAAGGAGAAGGCATAGAACCTTGATTTTTTTAATTTTTTTTTCCACAGATTATCTGTGCCATACTGCAGCAGCATTGTGTTTTATTTGGGAGTATCACTGTACACCACATGATTATTTTGAAGCAACAATTATCCTCTCCTTTGTATTTGTTTGTCACATGAAATCCAAGTAAAACACAAAAACCTTGTGGTTGTAGCGTGACAAGATGTAACAAAAAAATAAAAGGTAGATAAATCATTTTACAAAGCATAACAATCCAACCTGTCATATTGTGAAAGCATTAAGTTTTATCTTCATATGACCTCACAAAGAAGACAAAACTTCTCTCTCTTTTTCTATAAACCCCCATTTACATTAAACTTCCATTTGTCTCTTTCTAAACTTTGCTGCTCAGAAGTGGCACGTGACAAAACAGTAAGTTAATTGGTGGCAACCGGCAGACTCTTCCAAGTGCTCCTCTTCCTGTCTAATTTCACAGGTCCTCCAACAGGTGTAGCTGTCACAGTCACAGGATCAATATAAGGGGGCTTGGAAAACAGCCCGTTCGCTCCTCTTCGAGCAGTTTGTGTGCGCACACGCATGCACGTGCTTCTTTGTCTGCACAATTGTATATATAGAAAGTGTTAATTGAGTTGTGATTGCCATTGTGTTCCTCGTCGGGGGGATGAACGAGACCCCCCGCCGACACCGCCTCACCCTTCCCATGTCAGTGTGAGTGTACCTGTGACACGTCGAGCTGACAGACGTTTCGTTTCCTTCTCACTTGATAATTACTGTAATACAAATTCAATTAAAAGTAAAGCAGCTCGAAAAGGCAAAAGGAATTAAAATCGGAATGAAAACAGAGATCTGAGAATGCATATTTTTTACGGATGTGTGCAAAAGGTAAAGGCACATTTGCGATGAATGCATAAATTTTTTTTTCAGACTCAGAATTCTTTATTTGAAAACTTCTTTAATATCTGATTCTGATACCTTGCTTGTTTATCGTTTTTAAGATGTTTAATTAACACAAATAGCCACTTAGCAAAGATGCCGAAGCAGAAAGTCTGAATTGAAGATTAACGAACATCTTATAATAGAAGCACTCTCCTTAGATTAGTTTACCATGGATAAGTTCCAGTGCTGTGAAAAGGTATTTGTCCTCTTGTTTTTCTTATTCAATGTTGTCACACGCTCACATTCCAGATCAATGTCAAACTTCTAAATGAAAGATAAAAAAAAACGTATGTAAAAAAGTAATCAGCGTGTTGCTAAATCATGAAATCAAAGTCCTCAGAGTGGTGGATGTTACCACCTAGTCAGAAGTACACCATCTGTTTCAGCTTACTTTAGTCTAAAGCAATTCAAACTGAAAATGTTTTTATCAGTGAGATACAACTCTGTGTTATATTATTAGCTTAGAGTTTCACAAGAGACTGATGTTTGATCCTGCGTTGCTCAAATAACATCTGTGTTCCTATGTGGAGTTACGTTGTTTGAGTATATCTGAAAAATTCACCGCGCCTTAACAGTCCACTCTAGCTCCACCAAGAACTGAGTAAACCTTTAGATTTTGAGTAGGTTGTACAGCTGAGTAAAATATGCTTTTTCTTGTGTTTTCCAGGTCTGGTTGTTTGAAAACGATCCCGGTGGACCCACGATTAGCCGATCTGCCAAAGAAGATGACGAGGTGGATTAATACAGCAGAAATCTGAATAGCTTGTTAGTTTTCAACTACATTGAATATTTATTTATTTTGATATGAGCTCTTTTTACTGCAGGTGAAAATTGCAAATAAGAGCTTTCCAGAACTGAAGTCTTAGGGTGCATTCACACCAGCCCTGTTTAGTCCACTTTAACCAAACTCTAGTTTGTTTGCATTGGAAGCCTGATTTGCTTGGGTAGGTGTGAATGCACAAACTCTGATGGAGACCACAAAAGGAAACTCTGGTCTGCCTACAAACCTAGGTCTCTGATTAAAGTGAACTCTGGTACCGTTTGAATGCATCCTAAAGCAGAAAGCCGACTGTAGCGCAGGGCATTCTGGGTAAATACAACGAAAACAAATGTGGGAGTCTAGCACTAGCAGGAAAAATGGCTTATGCTCTTTTACCAAAGACAAAAGAGAAAATTTATAACCGCTAAAATCTGACGCTACTCCATTGTTGTCTACACTTTGTGAAGAAAGATGCGCTCAGTTTCTTCTTCAGAGGTTTTCCTGTCGGTGCAACTACTGGTGCTGCACCAAGAACTACTGAGGCGATGCACCAGTAGTTTTTGGTGTAGCGCCTCCGCAGGCGAGGAGGATGTGACCGTTTTTTTCATTTAGTTTGTATCGTTTGACACAGCGCAGTGTGAAAGTGAACTGCAACAACTGGACAGGTAACAAATGTTGCAATTTTGGTCCCAAATCAAAAAACAAAAAAATCTATTGCATACATCGAAGGGTGTAAAGACACCCTTAGATAGCCCTTTGTCTACTCTAGAACCTGCCCGACAACATGACATAGGCTAAAAGACCTCAAAAGCCAAATCATATTAAAGACTAACACATACTCCACAAGATCAGAAATTTCTTCAGGCTCTCAATACTGCAAGAACAACAAAGTGCTCTTCTGTTCTTGTTCTCAACTGTTACATGTGCAGCAGCAGGACAGATCTCTGAGACTTCCCAGTAGTTCTGCACTTAGGTTTTTGTGAAGCCCAGAGAACAGATGTTCTTGTTCTTTCCACCTCAGGAAACAGATGTCCCTGATCCTGCAGAGTGTCTATTGGCCTTGAGTTTTTCCAGAAAAGGTGAGATACAAAATCAGCGACATCTACCAGTATGGAAAGTGTTGCAAAGCCAATGCTCATGTTCTGGGACTCCACTGAACCATAATAAGAGCCATTCTCAACAAACCATTGATGATGAACTTTGCAGTTGTTCGGTTTGGGGTGCAATTATTTTTTTTTGCATAGGCTCAGGTTGGTTTGAAGTTCCTCTTATCTTTGTGAGATATGAAAATTAGTTTGATGATCTGAAACATCAAAGTATGGCCAAAAAAAAAAGAAAAAAAGAAAAAAATTGGGTTGGGGTATATTTTTTTGTTACACTGTAAAAGAAGTTGTGAAACAGAATCACAAACAATGAGTAAAAACATTAAATGAACTCCATTCCTCTATTAAACTCAATTACTTCCTGTGTGAACTTGGCCTTGATGAAAAAGAGTCCCATAATTCTGTTCTGAAGAAGAAAAAAAAAAAAAAAAACATGAACAAAAAAAAACATTGCAACATGCCCATTTTTTGGAGGAAGAAACTTTTAATACCCACAGCTCTTAATGACGGCACTGCAATTAGAGTGGCTGCATTTTTGCTCTAGCCGCGAGTCAAAGGAAAACAAATAAAGCAGCTCGATTTAGAAACCTTATTAGACTTTGAGTCCCTGAGCAATTAAAGTATTACAGCTGAAGTGCTTCTGTGAACCCAGCGATGGAAAGCATTTATAGGTGGTCTCTACTTTACTGGTGGTCTGTTACTGTTGCTTTTTTTTTTTTGCTCCTTTATTTGTGGCATTCAGCTTTGCAGACGCTCAAGTGTTTATATGTAAGTACGCTGTGAAAAGGTATTGGACAATGAAAGCTCTTGAAATTACAGTGTCTTTCAAGGGCAAATTACACACATACAAACTTTTACGGCCTGTGCTCACTATTCATGCTCCGGTTTATGGCAAAATATTACCGTGCGCGTCACAGATTTACACAAACTGTAATTATTTAGGGCCTAATTCCAGCAGGAGAAGAAAAAAGATTAAAATGAAACGCATCTCGTCTATTTTATCATTCATTCTTTAATCTTCTCACTGCAGCATTTGCCCCACGCAGTGTCTAAATTGGCTTGGCTGTGATGATGCCCTTTGCAACGCAATCTCTCCAATTTGATGCCTTATCAAATTACTAACCCAGAGGAAATTAATGGTATCATCTATGTCAAGGCATTGATGTAGTTTCACTTAGCCTGAAACACTGAGGTCCTAATTGAAAGATTAGATTCCTTTAGATTTTCTATCCATCTTTGCACTAATTACAATTGAAGAGGAAAAGTGGCTGCCCCACATGTCAATTTAACAAATAAAACCAGGTAAAGATTAGAGTGGGGGGGGGGGGGAAGATGTTTCACTCACGCAAAAAAAAAAAAAATTCAATAACACATTAATGTAATTGGCTGTAATTGGAGTAGAAGTGCTCTGCAGACAGGCAGAATTTCATTTTCTTAGATATATTTTACTTTAATGAGTTGTAATACATATCTGGACTGCAAACATTGACTGAAACCCGCAGTGCCACTAGGGGGGGTGGTGATGCTTTATGCGCTGCTGGTGAGCACATGGCTTGCTCCAAAAGTACATTCAAGAGTTGTTTCTCATTCACACACACAAGATGCAGACAGAGGGGAGGTGTCTAGGAGAAAAAATGAGGGAAAAAAGCAAAAAAAAAAAAAAAAAAAAAAAAAAAAAAAATTGGATCACGACTGCCTGAGTTGATGCTGCAGCAGCCAGTCTGCCTCGTTTAACACCGGTGTGCAGTCTCACCCTCAGCCTGTTAATACCATAATCCCCCCACTGCGATGACCTTCGCCTCCCCAGACCACTTCCGACACCTCCAGTTCGGCCACCTCTGCCCTTACCCCTCTTCTTCTCGATCACCCAGCGAGTCCCCTCCACCACAACCACCACCATAATTGACTAATGACCCCATATCAATATTTGACTGTGGTCACAGGCTTTCAGTACTGTTGTAATTTAAAGTGGATTAGTGTTCGCCTCAGCACGTTTCTTTTGGCAGCCAGCCAGTGGGACGAGCTTTTGATAACAGGTTCCTTCTTGCGTGAGTGTGTGTTTCCAGAGTATGTGTCTGTGTGGCTGGGAGTGCATGCCTGCCTTGATGTGAACTAAATAAGCTGCCCATTGCCCCACGGGACTTAGAGACACCAAAGCAACTAAAAAAAAAGTGCTGCAGTGTTTCCTGATGAGAAGATGGGAAAGCATACACACACATTTGTGGTCACAGGGTGACTAACTAACTGCCTGAGCCTGTTCCTGAGAAATGTCCCAGCCCAGTTTTGGTTGCTCTCTGACAATGACACATGAAGGTTACAGTTAATACTTGCAAAAAAACTAAAAATAAAAATCTTGGAAGACTGATATAAGAATGCTGGCAGATCAACAAAACACAAACTCAGGATTTTTTTGTGATTTATCAATTTTTACTTTCTGCACGTAATGCTAGCTATAATCAAACTGAATACAATGGCCTCAAAACTATTCATACTCCATGTATTTCATCTGAATTGTGTGCGGTGACCAACACCGAGTAGCTTACAATTGTGTAAAAAGCATTATTATTTTCATATTTTATTACAAATAAATCTAAATTAATATACCAGCTACAATCAGTACAACCAGTTGTGTTCAGAAGACACCTACAAAAGAGTTGGGGAATCTGCTGACTGGACAACTATTAGCCATGGAATCCACTAATCTGGTCATAGCGGAAGAGTGGCAAGAGAAAAAGCAAATGCGGAAGGAAGGACAAGAGGAGGTTTTGCAGTTTCCTTAAGGTCAAGTTGGGGGCGATGTGAAAGAAGATGTTCCACTCAGATAAGACAATTTAAACCTTTTGGCCTATATGCAAAACCCTAATCGTGGAGAAATAATACCAATGCTAAACAAGGTGTTGACAACATCATGATGTGGGATGCTTTTCTTCAGCAGGGACAAATAAGCTGGTCAAATGGGAAGATAGATGGAGCTAAATACAGAAAATTTTAGAAAGAAAACCAGGTAGAGGCTGCAAAATATAGCAAGAGCTACAATAGACTGGGTTTCAAACTCGAGTCCTCGAGGGTCAGTGTCCTGCAACTTTTGGACCCGTCAAAATGATTCAATCGTCTAGTTATGCACTTACATTCTACAGAGTCCTGCCAAAGACCAAATTACGTCATCCAGGTGTGTTGACACAGAGAAACAGTTAAACGTTGAAAGACAGCTGGACAACTGTGGCTTAGATAAAAGAATGTTAATGTGTTAGAATGGTCCAGTCAAAGTTCAGGACCAAATCCAATGAATAATCCGTGCCAAGACTTGAAAGCTGATGTTCACGGACGTTGTGTGTCAAATCTAAATGAACCTTCGCTGCTTTGTGAAGAAAAACCGTCAAAGAAATTCATGTGCAAAGCTGAGACCAAAAAGGCTGGTAGCTGAAGCAGCAATAAAAGGTGATTATGCAGAGTATTGATTTGCAAAACAATTTGACAACCATGTATCAGTTTACTTTCACACAATTAAAAAACTTATTGGTCTGTCACAGAACTTCTTAATATAGTACACTGAAAAAATACGTGAAAAAATGTGAGAAGTGAAACTGAAGATTCATTCAAGCCTCTCAAGTTATGTTAATGAGAGCAAATTTTAACTGAATTCTTACTTGATTTATCTATCTTCACTCTATTAAGATTTATGGACTCCTCTCCTCCTGTTTTATGTCTGCGTTGCTGGTCCAGACTTGTCAGGATACACCGTCTGCCTCTCTGCTGCACTAAACAAACCATCCAGCTGAACTATGGCAGTGCGGAGACACACAGACAAGACAAACAGAGCGAGTAAAAAAAAAAGAAAAAAGAAAAAGACTTTGAATCTTACTTTGTACCCTGCGCGGGTGCTTTCTGCATGCAGAGCACGCGGGCGGTGTTTATCTCACTTGCCGGTGGAATGTTTGTGTAACCGAACCTTACGCTGATCGAGTTCAAATCACGGGAAGGATAATTAAAAACATGTTGATCCCTTCAGTCACGGCAAAAGGGGGCAGATTTATTAATGATACTCTTGCGGCAGTGGCGGACTGCGTGCTGCAACTGAAGAGATGGCGACATTGCTGGAAATCATTGGTTAGATTGTCGTTTACCTGCAGGCCCGTGCCGGCATGAGTGGTCTTTCATGTAAATGAATTTGTCTAGAGAATGAGAGAAACGAGAGACAGAGGGAGGAGTGTGAGATTGAATTAATAGCTTCAGGTCATGTGGGGGTACAGGGGGATAATGATTTCTTCATGGACATAGAGTCAAATGGCCCGGGCATCTTGTTCTGTTCTTTGAAGGAAGAATGAATGAAAGGGTGAAACAATACATGGAACAGGGGCATTTGCTGAATATGTAAATGTATATGCTTTTACGACACAGTCTACATGGCAATAACGCTTCCAAATGACCCACTTTGCATTTACGCAATGCAAATTTTCCCAACACGCCGTAAGATCTCATCGATTGAGTTGTGTGCCCATATGTTGAACATAATTTCCTTACAATATTGAAATATTTTGACATGCCGAGGTGAAAACCAGTTGTTTCCACACTATTTTTCCGTCTGTCCAGTCAAGGTTTAGCTTAGTCAAATGCCTGTTCTGCTTCCAAAACAAGATATGCCCCTCAAGCATTAACTGTAAAGCTCCCTCAGACAAAGATCCAGGTGTTTCAGAGGCTGCGTCAAAACCTGGAGGTCAATGCCTTTGCGCGTTGTTTTGTGAAGTGAGCCTCCTTGGACACGTGAACATAAAAAGACAAACCTCCAAATTCCAACAGCCCATGCCGAAAGAGCCCCATGGGGGTCTGGAAGCAACAGAGAGGAGGGTCCTCGTCCAGGGTCTAATGATGGGAACAGTGCCGAGGTGAATCCGTCTTTTTGTTCATTGTGGATAAAGGGGACTTTTGAGAGGCAGAGTGCGTTTTTGTTCAAGGGAGGGCCATCGAAAGCTGCAGGCCATGCTTGTTCTGAGCTGCGTTGTTTTGGTACGTGGGGGGTGCAGGAGTTTGGACACGGACAGGGGACAGAGTTACTTGCTCCAGGGAGAGAAATATGCTGCTGCAAGAATGTTGGAAGCAGGACAGCGTATCATCTGTCTGAGAGAGAGAAAGAAGTGGGAGAGAGTAAGATGGGGTAATAGAAAGAAACAGATGGAACGCGGGTAGAAAGTGAGACAGAGAAGGAAAGGTGTGAAGGTGCTTTATGGGGTACTTAGTGGCTCATGTATCCAGGCTACTGTCATCTCAAGACATCCATTGTGACATCTGCGGCTGAATAATTTTGATTTTTACCTCCGAGATAATCCGGAAATGTTTCAATTTTTAACTACTAAAATAACTGAGTAAGTGACTCTACATCTCTGTGACAAGCACTTGCTATTCAGCATGACCGAGAGATTGCTTCAGGCAGCCGGCAGTGAACTCTCCATGCTCTCTGACCTGTCTGACCTGTCCAACAGTTCCACTTCCACAGAGCAGCTCTGATTGATGGGCCTTCAGGAACTCGAGATTGCTCCCTGTGTCCTGGGTAGAGGGTGAACAGGAATTTGGCCATTTCTACCTGACACCTAATCATTGCAAAAGATCTGAAGGAGACTGTGGTTCATTGTTGTCCTCTGAGCCAATACAGTGATTTTAAAAGAGTCTCGGATGTATTTACCAGTTTGTTTTTGTAATTCATTTGATTTTGATTTGTTTTTTTTATGTGGTTTGGATTTCAAGAAGCCTATCTCATCTGAAACTACTGCTTGAGAAAGATTGGCAAGTCCACACTTTTTATAGCCATGTGCAAGTTTCTGGCTTAATTCTGGCTGTATGTCAAACCACTCTTCCTGGCTGAACTTGGCTCTTTTTCATGCCATGGACCCAACCATTAAATATATTCCATGTATTATCCACAAGGTGGATGTCAAGACTTTAGGGAGGCCATTCAAGAAGCGTAATATAAATCATTCAAAACTAAATCTGATGCGTCTTTGGACCTCTGTCTCATTGGCAATCCCAACTGTGTCCAAGTTCCAACATCTTACCCAGTCTTTATCATCTAATAAAAATAATTTAGTAACGAAGGTCAAGAACAATTCAGAAACTGATGGAAAACTGGGGTCACACTCCACAATGATGCAAGCTTTACATCCCTGTGGCCTGATATGGCAGCAAACAAAAATTGAGCCCTCCGCCACCAAAAGATCAGCGTGTTCAATGTTCATTTGCAGCTATGGCAACCCAAATGGCTTCTGGAGAAAAGTCTTCTTGTCAGACAAGCCAACAATCAAGTTGAAGAACACTGGATCAACATCATAGAGAGGATAGAGTGCTTTGAACAAACTCTACAAAAGTGGTTTTGAAGTGAGTTAATGGTAAACTTGTAAATTACCTCGACCGTTTAGCTTAAAAGCTGGTTCCTTGGCAGGAAACCAAGCAGTATAACTAAACTCTGCCAATTCTGCCAAACAGAGCAAACAAATATTCATCCAGAATGATGGTAGGTCCATGTTGATAACTACAAAAAGTATCTGCCTTCTCAAAAGTCTTTATAAGACATTTAGCGCAATAATAATTGTTGTGAATGTTTATATTAAGGCCTGTAAGGGTATTTTTTACACTGGGTGAATTAGAGAACATGTACAATTTATGGGCTTTCCATACAAATCCCATAAATTATTATATTTACGTCAATGATGAGCTTATGTACATGACTGACCTCAACTGTTTTCTAGTATTTCATACAATTATGAAGCAATTTGTAAGAGTTTATTGTGGAAATCAAGAAGTAAACTAGATGACTTATTTCACCATCACATGTTTAACATTGCACCTGCACTAGATGAAAGACATGAGAGCCTCGCACTGGTGTAGCTGTTAAATGACCCTGTGGGGATTTTTCTTTGGTCTTTTAACTTTTCAATTGATTGTCAAGCCCCTAAGCTCTTAAAGCATCTATTAATTTGTAAAGGAGCACTGGTCTCTTCCACAGCTCATTGTAATTGATGAGATCACATGGCTTTTTCAAACGGCAGAGCCAGACAGGTCCCTTAGAAGTAAGCGGTGAGATGCCCGTAAAGCCGTCTGTCCTGTCAAAACAAGTTCTAATGTGTTTAAAAATAGGTTACACATGCTGTGGGACATGTACATAGTGAACAAGATGTTCTGGAAGACTTTGCTTTAAGGTTAAAAAATTAGCTTAATCCATGTTTGAACACTTTGCAACATTAATATCTCTAAAATGTGTCTCTCCTCATCTTACAAGGCAGCATATCATGGTTTAATGTAATGTTGCACAGTCAATTAACACATCGATGCTCAGTCAGCCACAGCGCTCGGAGGTCAGAAGTCTTGGTCTGTATTGTGTGAGGCTCAGTAAGACAAAAGCTGAGGTAGTCCCGCAGAAAATCTGTCTACAGTGATCCCTCGTTTTTCGCAGGGGTTGTGTTCCGAAAATAACCCTCGATAAGTGAAATCTGCGAAGTAGTTACCTTTAGTTTTTACAATTATTATACAGCATAATTAAATACTCTACATTAAATCCAAAGAACAAAACCTGTTTTCAGGTCAGTGGATGTGCGTGTTCATCAATCGGGCCTTAATGTGATCCGGAGTCATGTCATTAAAGCCATCTTCTCCAACCTGCCCCGCAAGATTCACAGCTGGATCTACGGCAGAGCCACAGTTTTTTCCAGCAGGCATTCAAAGTTTTCAGCTTTCATCTCCTGAATGGCAAATCTGTATTAATTATGTTTAAATACCGTAACGTTATTGGCACACAGGTAGAGAAGGAGCTCGGAGACTGTTTAGCCAATCAGGACGCAGAACACAATCCACTGTGAAAAAAAACAGCGAGACTGCGAAAGGTGAACCGCATTATAGTGAGAGATCACTGTATTGTGCTTATAAGTCAGTCAGAAAAAACAGAAACGTCATTATATAATAGGCCTATTGTACAGTGTATGGGCTTCTTGAAGTTATTGGTGATCATTTTAATACTCCAATGCGTTTATGCTGGGTAAATCTTCCTTCAAAGGACATAACAATGCACACAGTCAACTGTAAAAGGCAAATTAACGCTAATAATAGCTTTGATTTGAGCGCTAATTGCCGTAATCCATAAAGCATCCTCCCAGATGACATCATGTGAAGGCTGTCAAGTATCCGAGAAGCATGAAAGAGATTCAGAAAGAGCTAATAACCTCTGACAAAGTATATAAAATGATTGAATGACTTCCCCGTAGACGAAGCTGCTGTGTGGATAAGCTTGGACATGCAGGAATGTTGAGTATTTGGTTCTACACTGAAACATACATATAGCTTTTCAAAAACACAACTCTCCCGTTCTCGCTTGCATGACCCTCTGTTAACATGGCCATGAGTTACATTACAGGGGTCGCCTCAAAAATGATTTGAATTCATCTCCCCCCCAACCTATGATTATTTATCACATGTAAAATAGGCTGGGACACGGTGATGTATGTTATCGGCAGTGACAATGATAAGCAGGACAATAATTACACAAAGCCCAGCTCATCCATCACAGTCACTTATCACTTAAACAATCAGGCATTAAACAGACAAAGGCGTGGAGACGAGAGGAAAGATGCAGGACTGGGATTGTTGCCCCGTACCTCTGTCAAAGCACATCCAGCCCTGTTGCTTTTGCACACACTGTGTCATGGGGGCTTTTGGTGGGTCACTGTGCAGTGCTTCCACAGATGTGAAGGAATTATGCTCCAGTTTCAAGAGATAATCCATGAGAAAGAAATGCACTCATTGACTAGGGTTTTTATCTGATGAAAAGTCATGGGAACAAATCAAATAAGTGTGACTTAAAGAGGAATAATAGGAAGTTTCTAAACTGCCCCTCCCAGAAAAACAAAAAACAAAAATCAATCTACCAGATAACGCATAAACTTCCAACAAGGCAACGGTTCTTTTTAACACCACAGAAAGAAAAAAAAGTTCCATTATATATTGAAACCAGTGGAAAGTCCTTTAAATGAGATGACTGAGAAAATTCATACTGACCCATATTTGCAAAGAGTAGTGCAACCCGTTGCCTCCCTAAGATCTCTATTTATTAAGTTTCAGGTCTGTTTGATGGCCAATCAGAGACAGTACCGCCATGGTTACTGAACCAGCTTTTGGTACCTTTGAGTGGACAGGTGTCAGTCTTATTGGAAAAAAGTAGAAGGACTCATGAAGTTCTCTAAAACATCCTGGTTGAAGGCTAAGTTGACTGTGTACTTCAGAAAACCCAGTAGTCCAACTTTTTCTACAATTTACTATTTTTCCTAGATGTACCTATAAAATTCAAACGTACAATAAAACAGATCTTTCTTGCAAAATTTGGAATTAAGTCTTACAAATTTTTAAGTAATACACATTTATTTCCAATGAGCGACAAATTATGACTTTCTTTGTTAAAAATCCAGATTATTTAGACTTTAAGTGTGACGATAACAACTAGTCAGTCAAGAGGCAAAACCAAAAGTGGACTTCTGCTGCTCTAATCAGAAAAAAATGTAAGTACTTAGGTGTTACATAAGTATAAGCTTCAGATTTTTAAGCTATTCCACTGTTCTATTGGGTTTTGTTTTACTAAGATTATCATTTACATGGGAAAAGATTACTGGAGGCAGAGAATAGAACATGTAGTGTTTATATATCAACTGGGAAATGAAGGCAATGCAAAGATGTTATAAAAGAGTTCACTTAAATCATTATATCATTTTTATTTATTTATCTGCATTTCTTTTACATCAGACAGTCAATGGCAAGACATTAAGTTTTCAGCAAGGACTTCAAACAGGAAGCTTATTGATGGTGCAGAGTCACTGAGTATCTTTATAAATAATTATAAGTTTCTCTGTAAACAGCTGTTCAACATCAACACAAAAGTTTAATAAAACAGCTTTTTCCATAAATTGTAAAAATGGTTTTGAGCTTGGAGATTATTTCAGATGGGAGCGACTGTGGTCTCACTCTGACCATTCAAGCTCGGCACGCAATAATTTCGATTTATATTAAACAAATATACCAGGAGAAACTTTTTTACAATAGGTTAGATATTAACTGCTTATAACATTTGAACGGAAACTTTTTATATAAATTGTGACTAGCCCTTTATTTTGACGAGACAAAACTTGAAATTCATTCCAATAAAGCTACTACAACCTAAAAGTAAATGCTAAAATTTCTCACCTTACCCGCTTCCTGATTCACTTTTATCAAAATGACCCTATACTAATTGGATTTTTACTTTATGCATGTACTTTTTGGTTCCTGTGTGTATGCGGTGGATTGCCTCGACATGTCACTGATCATGAACTTGAACCCCAAAGCCCACGGCCACAGAGCGGAGATAGAAACTGGAGACTGCACAGCTTGAGCGACAGAAAGAGTGAGCTTCTCCAGCAGCAAGAGGTCAGAGGTTACCTAAATACTCAGAGAGCCCCCTGGGCTGGGTTGATCCACTCTGGGGTAATGAGGTTGACACCTCCTGGGACTTGTAACCCTTCAACCCCGGACCATCGATATATTGGCCTGTTGGGAGAAAAGAGGACATTTATCCAAAGAGGCAACCAGAACTGCAGTAAGGCAGAGACACAAGGTATCTGACCTTTTGTCCAGCACCGTGAAATATAAGACTAAACACCATCGGCTTAACGTATCATTTACAGTAGAAAGCCGAGAGACTGAATGACCTAATGGAGGGAAAATGGTAAAAAAAAAAAAAAAAAAAAAAACTGCAGAAAAAAAAGAGAGTGAAGAGCAAACATCTGCTTCATTCAAGTAAAAAAAATAAATAAAATAAATGCACTTTACAGCAGAGTTTTATTCCCTTGTTTATTGCTGAAGGATTGTGAATAAGTTTCCTTTGAACAAGATGGATCATTAAAGTAATGGTGTACTGTGGTTTTGTTCTTTTTCTGCTTAGATGTTTCTTCTTTTTAATACAAATTTCTATCTGTGTCTTTGTCTCTCCTGAGAGCCGCTTTTGCTCTACTTACCAGGAAACACTTTCTAGATATGCAAATGTATTGAAACAAGAAAGAGTGAAAAAAGTGAGTATGTGTGCGTGGGAGAGAGAGGGAGGCATACTGTTGAATTTGTTTTAACACTGGCAAATCAGGGACAACTATGTGTCTCAAGGCAACATGTGTGTCTCTGAGAACATACATGACATTTTTGGGGGGGATTTGTGTGCATACTTGCATTAAATCTGAACTGGTAAATTTAGTTTGTAGGGTTTTTCAGTAGGTTTAAGCTGCAACTTTATTCATTTTTCTACGTTAAACTACAATATGTGTTTAATCTTTAATAAAATTTCAGTCTGCATTTTATACAATTTACAAACATATTTATGAACCATTTAAATTTTTTTCTAATGTCTAAAATAGAACATCACAAAGTCGTCATGCATGATTACAAGTAGAAAAATAAGGACACATCTTATACATTTAACAATAAACAAGAATTCAATAGTGTGAATTTTTGTATTGCAATATTCCATATATAATCCTGAAAAGACTACCCAAAGGTTAAAGATCTGGTGGTGGCAGAATTATGCCAAAAAGGGAAACTTTATTTGGGGACTAAAAAAAAAAGACTGTTTGGACTTGAGGGGTAAATGGATGGAGTGAAATTCAGGACAATCCTGGAAGGAAATCTTTTGGAAGTTACAAAGAACTATATTCAAATATATTTATGTGTTAAAAAGGCCTAGTCAAACTCCAGCTGAGAATCTGTGGGGTGACTTAAACAGTTAGGTTCACAGAAACTTTCTGTCCAGTGACTTATGTTGGGTTTGTTAACAAGAGGATTGGGGATCAGTTTTAGATTCTAGGTGCGCAGAGCTGGCAAATATATGGAAGATGCTTCACAATTATTTATTTAATAAACAAAAACCTCTGCGAGACATTGAAGTTTGTGGTTGCAATCTGACACAATCTGAAAAACCTCAAACGTCGTGAACGATTTTGCAAAGCGGTGTACAATTATTGACAGGAAATCAAATCTGTTTCCTCCAAACACGTTTATAGACAGATGGACACAACATGTTTGAAAGGAGCAGCCATCCCCCAGAAAGGTCTTTGTGAGCTCAGAACCGGTATGTTTCTTCACGGCAAAAGCAAACAGCAATTGTTAATTCGAGCTTGTGCATCAGCGAAGCAGCTTTCTGAGATCTCACCTTAGTGACCCGTGTCAGAAAGTCAATAACGAGACATACGCCGCTCTTCACTGGAGGCCCGGTGAGCCACTTTAGAAGCCAATTTCCTTCACAGTCATTAGCTAACTGCTAAATCACGACCCAGGCATGGCTAAATAACAGAGCCTGATTAAAGCACAAAAGCAGGTGATTAGAAATTACAGGAAACATGTTGTATTTTTTTACGCAAACTCGTTCCGAGTGGAAAGTGAGCATATGTTCGAAAATGAGCCTGTAAAGTGATTTTGGATTTCTCCCACCACCCCTCAACAGCGCTGGCAGCGAGTGTCATTCAAGATGTGGCCTTTCCACACTCATAAAGAACACATAAAACACACATTGTGCACTCGTTAAGTACTTACAGAGGTGAGATTTATGTGCCGAGGTCTGGTTTTCCAAATAGAGACCGGCGCTGTCTATTGAAATGCCTGTGATATATTTAAAAAGCGCTCTGGCATGAATGCAAATATGATTGCGTAAAACAGGGGAATTATATTTCCTTTGACAAAGGAGAGTATGAATGAAGAGGGTCCCAATGCAGAATCCTGTTCAGGCAATTACAGCGGATATAAAAAGTCTGCACACCCCATGTTAAGAGCCTTGTTGTTGTGATGTAGAAAAATTAAACCATAATAGATGATAGCAGATCTTTTTCCAACTTTACTGTGAAATGTACAATATACAAGTCAACTATAACAGAAAAAAAACATCTGGGAAGAACAAACTCATACTTTTGATTCAACTCCAGGACACTTGATAATATCCAGCAACTCTCACCAAATCACCTTTCAAACGTTCTCCTAATCACTCATACTGGGAAGAGATCTCTTGTCCATCTAACATCTGTGACGTTCTAGTTCAGCACTCCACCTGAGCCATTCCAAAGTTTACATTTTCTTCTGGGAAAGTTATTCTTTTGTTGTTTTGGATGTATGCTTGGTCTCACTACGACTGTGATGGCTGCAGTTACAGCCACACAACTGTGGTAATATTCACTCTCACCATACTCAATATGTTTATCTCACATATATTTGGATTTCTTTAAGTTTAGGATTTAATTTACAGAATAATTGGTTTTGTTTAGAAAGCAACACATCACATTGTATTCTGGAATAAGTGCGCACATTCTAGTTTATATTGTTGTGTTTTGCTTGATTTAATCTTTGTTGTTTCTGAGTTTCTTAAGCGCTGGCTGCCCCAATCCTTAGGAGAGCAGAGAGGTGGAGAAGGGGTGGAGCAAGCCATCTGAGACTGCAAATTGGTTCACACCATTACTCATCATCCAGAGGGGGGGAATGGGATTTTGTTATGTTAGTTTTAGTTAGGTTTTTGTGTATTTTCCCCTTTGTGTGTTGTATGTGGCCTGATCAGCCAGCATTTAAGTCCCCTTTTGTCTCTGTTTGTTAGGTCTGTTTTTTTGAGTTAGTCTGAGTTGATGTCTGTTACTTTGACCTCTTTTATGGGCCCAAATTTTGTCATTTTTTCTTATTATTCACCCAAGTTTTGTTTTGGGTTAAATAAAAACAATTATTTTGACTTTAAACCGGTGCCTGGCTGTTCCTTAACTGCTCGGTCCATCACAACGACTCTAGAAAATAAAATAACTCTTCTTGTTCAGCTTCCTAACAAACATTAGAGGGTTTTGGGTCGAAATGGACTAGTATTTAGAGTATCTAGCACTGTGATTAATCACAATTTATCACTATGCCTAACTTTGAAAGCTTAAATATAAATAAGCATAAAGTTGTGGTTCTTACAGGAATGGAGCTCTGGGCAAGCTCCTTCCTTCTGCTGCACTCCAACCAGTTAAAATGCAACAAATGTTTTTGTTTTTTTCTTTGTATTGCAGCAAAACAGCTCAACAGTAACTAAGGGAAACTGACTTCTCTACTCATGCATGCAAGTAGAAGCAACCTTGTTCAGGAGACAACCGACATATTTTATACAGTTATTAATGTGTCTTTTAACACATGTATTCCTGTGGATCATTTTTGTGCCCTTCATAAAATATCATGTTGACCTACTGTGACCTTTTTACAAGCTCTGGTTAAATCGTGCAATTAAGGAACATGTTAAGAAAATCATAACAGGATTGCTCAACTTTATTTACAGTTCACTGATTTACAACAACTGAGGGCTTCAAAGAAGACTGAATACTGGGAATTAATCAACACATGTTTTAACAAGGGATTAGTATAAAACTGTATACTCTTGTCACAGTTATTTCAGCTTATTTTATCTTGTTTTCCTCCTTAGTAGATTAGCTCATTAATTGTGTCAATTTTTTCTGAAATGATTTTGAAACATCTCAAAAACCTGGCATTTTAACAAGGACCAGTAGCCTTGGTTTTTAACTTGTTACAGAACAAATATAAAATGGGTAGCATGGGTTTCATTCAATGATGTTGTGTGGAGTGATTAACAACTGGCAGTCTAAGACTGAAGACGGAAAAAAAAAAGTTCTCAGCAGAGATTTTAGCAAAAAGTGGGCAAGTGTCAATGTGGCCAATAGCCGTTTCAAAACAACTTTAATCTTAAACAGTTCATAAGGATACAACAGATGATTTACATGCTTTTACCTACCTTCATCTGGTTACTGCAACTCCACAAAATCCCATTATAAGAAATTCAAGCCACCCTTTTAAAACACTTCAAGGCATGCACTCAAGAAAAAGCCAACAGGAATCCAATGAGAGTCCAAAGAACAGGTACTGGCATGACAAAAACCAAACAGAAGGAAACAGAGGAAAACCCATACAACAGAAACTAGGCAGTATATACACAACAGGAGCTAATAATAATGAACAGGTGTGTAATTCATGAAGATCAGACGAATGACAAGTGAGACAGACTTCAACTAGAGAGTTGTAAAAACTAAAAGTGAAAGAGAGTGAACAAAACCTTAGCTATATTTGAAAAAAAAAAAAGTTGAATTTAGGGGTATACCGGTACACAAACAAATCACAGTTTTGCACAACAAGAAAAAGTACCCTTCAATGTTTTCTACTGTTACCTGGCAACCTTGGATGGGCTGAGGGTAATGTGGTAATTTTGTCATCTCAACATGACACTGCAATAAAGAAAAGAAGAGACACACAAGTTTAGCTTCTATTAGCATCTAACAGGAAGGTTTATTCTTCTTCTGTGTAATCTACATACTCCTTCACTTCATATCAAATATGTTAGGTATCACTGAGTAACTGCAGTAGATAACCCTTCAATTGAGTACATTACCAATGGTTATAATACCCCTTTAAACCAAACGAGAATTCTTTTAACATGCTTCGTTTAACATTACATTATCAATTTTATCAATTAAAATCTATTCACAGATGGCTTTTAATTCTCCAAACCATATTAGTTGTCAAGTTAGTGCTTTAACTCAAATTCCTTGTCCCTTTTTCTCAGACCTTTTGTATTTTCAACTATCAAAATAAAAATATATGAATTGGCTTTTAACCATTTGAGTAGCTTTTAGAATTTTTATTCTGTACAGATAAAATATACTTTAATATTTAAGCATTTCAGCTTTTAATTGTACCGACTGTTTTAACAGAACAATATTTTAACTCCTACACAAAAACTGAAAAAAAGTGTAAGGCTCCTTTAATGCTGTGTCTCTTTACTAAGTTTCACACATGGGCAGCCATATGGTTTCTCTGGCTTTTGCAATAAAAAAAAAAGTACATTTTACAAAAAGACACCACGGTTCTTTTGTGTGAGAACCGTTCAAAAAAGCGCAAAGTAATGAATTCAGTAGACCTTTTCTGTTTCTCAACTAGCTCAACACACGTACAAAGTCCGATAGCATTAGCATTAATTAGCCTCCAGAAATATATGCCGTTTTCTACACAATACTAATCAGAAACTGTATAACGTGGCTTACTATTTGACTATGGATTCAATAACCTCTTCAACTCTTAAAGGAAACCAATATATATGCATCAAAAAGCATTTTTACTGACCTGTGATATAGGAAAGATGACACGAACTTCCTTCAGCTTCGTATCTAAGGGAAGGTTTATTCTTCTTCTGTGTGCCCAACCTTCTCTATCCCATCAATGCGACAGGCGCCCCCTTAGCTGTTGTATGTGGAATCGCACAGAAAATTTAAAATAACACTAAAGAACTTAAAACAACAAGAAATTAAGGATAGTAAAAGAAAAAATGGTGTTGGGGTCCCTATTTTTATACTTGGTGTTTTCATTACTTATAATATGGATCTAAAGACAAATAAGTTGGACAAGTGTAGTTTTAAGACAATAAGATACAATTGAATTAAATAATATAAAGCGCTTAACTACAATTTAAAAAAATATTCATGAGGGCTTGTTTCAACTTCACTTTTCTAAATTTGAAAAGAAAAATTTAATTAAATGTTGAACACTCACCAACATGACATCGTTTCACCAATATTTGTAAATCAAGGCATACATCCAGCAATGACGCTCCGCTGTTACCATTGGTCACCAGGCAACCAAATGTTTTTTCACTTTGCTGTTTAAGAGCCAAGGAGTATGATTTCACCCTCCTCCATTCCTGTATTGCTTTGGTGTGAAGTACTGGAGTCATTAGCCCCCATTTATTCATTTTTTGACACAAGCAAGGGATGAAAACAGGATCAGCTATGACCAAGGTATTCTTGGTTTGAATGGATGTACCAAACTAGGACTTTTGTACAGCAAAAGTAAAGCTTAAGAGCTGTTCTGTGACAATTTAATATGTTACATGAGTACAGTCCTGAAGTCATAAAAGAATGGGCAATGGGCTCAAATGAAAGATTTTAGTATGATTTTTTTTTTATTTTTGTCAACTTTTAGACTAACTGAGTTAAAATCATTTGACAGCAAGGATGAGCTTCAGGTTTCTATTCTACTTCTCATTTCTCTTAGTTATAGATCTCTTTTAAAGAAATTGATTAGACTTTTTTGAAGTGAAGTTTTGTGGCAAATTATGAATAATAACTTCATCACCTGTAGTAAACAGATGTCATGTCACAGTGATAAGACCCTTTTCGTTGATTTTGCAAATGTAAAATAGTGGACAATGTTCATATTCTTGGGATACAACACTATATCAAGAGATAAACTATTGACTAAGACCTAATCAGTGTCTTTGATTGGTTGCAACTCGTTCATCCACTTCACTTTAAAAGCAGAGTGAAATTTGAAATTTTCAAACAAGCTGTCAATTGTGACATGATATGGAAGATGGTATGCAGCTGTGACTTTCTAGGTCTCATTGAAGTTTGGAAAGTAATCATTTCACACTGATGATCAGTTGATCGAGCCAACTGATACAGGCAGTAGCCCCTACACCAGTAAATCTGCATAGAAACCAAGGCTGCACAATATAGCTACAATATTTTCTCATTGCAATGTCAAGATGTGCAACACTGATCCCGCAAAAGAGTGTTTGTAATGCAAAATATGTTGCTTAAAACATGAGGAGTTCACCCTTTGTATACTAATAGGATATTCAGCCTGTTGGATGGAGACTCATAGCAATAGATAA